>NC_138145.1:25944939-26209939 GCF_964199315.1 Orbicella franksi
TTACTGAGCCAAAAACTACTTTTTCTTCACGACTTCTACTGTTGTGCGACCGCTGTTTCGGCTTTCCTCCATTGCCCCAAAAAACAACGCCAACAAAGTTACCTTTTATAGGCTCGCTCCGTGTTAAACTGCTAAGACAATCTATATTCATATATTTTATTCCCTACCATCTATTTTTCTCGGGACAAAATAAAAAAAAAAATCAAAAAAGTTGGCTTGACTCGGGGTTGACTCGTTGTTGACTCGTGACTCGCGGTTTACTTGGGCTCGCGGTTGGCTCGTGTCACGCTACAACTCAGACAAGATGTTGGTTGGCCGCATTTTCTGTCCGTCTGGGAATACCAAGAGAGGTCTATTATGGTAAACACTAACGCGTGATCAAGGGAACGTCTGATCACAGGTTAGGCAATCACGAGTTGTGTCCAAGACAATGGCGTGATTAAAGTCTATGTCATAATATGGATTGATCACGGTTCTCTTTATTATTTCTGGCGTTGCAATGGTGTCCTTGATCGCTAGGCTTTTCCTGGCTTGTGCACTGATTTTTGCCATAGTTGGCACCAGTTTTGTATTCGCTCACAATGATTCGTCACCCTATAATTTTCCTTTCGGTGATCCACGACTCTGTCCTGTTCCAAACGGAATTTATCGATTCGAAGTTCTTCCCGGCGGCGGATGGGACAATTTGAGGAATAAACATATGGGTGTTGTTTCTTCGCAGAATTACTCCAAGTGTAAAACCTCAGATGACGGCAGGTATCTTCTGCCTGATAATGTGTTCCTTTATCCTGTCAAGGAAAGCAAAGTGCACATGTTCGCTGAGCTTTACGATCACTGGAACAATTATTCCTCAACGACAGCGAAGTCTATCAACGTTGAAGCCTCGATATCATGTTCGTTTGGCAGTATTGGCGGTTCGTATTCGTCTGAGTTCGAGTCAGTAAAAAAGCATCAAGTAGAAGACAAAGCTGTGACGACTCGAGTCCAAATGCGCCATGTCCTGTACACAGCAAAGCTTCAACCCGACAGCGCATTTCAGCCCGAGTTCAAATCGCGTTTACTCGAAATCGCCTCTCATCTGCAACAGAATAATACTGCATACGCGAACTTTCTGTCGCAAATACTGGTACGCGACTTTGGAACGCACTACATTACAAGCGTCAAGGCGGGTGCGGTTCTCGCTAAGGTGGATCACTTGACAAGAAAATTTGGATTCGTCGCAGACTCAAATGAAAAGAAAAGGAAGATAACGGCAGCAGCGAGTGCGTCATTTTTCAACAGTTTTCAATTTGAAACAAAATTTAGCCACACTACTGCAAGCGACGTTAAATATTTGGACCAGTACACCAACAATACTGTTTATTCCACCGCGTTAACGTTTGGAGGACCGCCCTTCAGAGTAAATTTTACCATCAATCAGTGGGAAGATCAACTGATTGACGATCTTGTTGCAGTTGATCGATCGGGTGATCCGCTGCACTACGCCATAACACCGGGAAGTTTACCAGAATTGTCGGAAGAGTTGACTTTTAAATTAGCCGATGTGGTTGAGCGAGCTATTAAATTGTACTACGAACACAACACCATCAAAGGATGTACGAAAATGGACTCTCCAAACTTTAGCTTTCAAGCCAACCTCGAGGATGGATCTTGCGAGAGTCCCACGAACAACTACACTTTCGGGGGCGTTTTTCAAACGTGCCAATTCGAAGGCTCTCCTGATGGTAATCCATGCGAGGCCCTGCTTCAGAAGAACCCTCTCACATCCGACTACACCTGCAGCGACGGTTATGAGGCTGTCCTGGTTCATCAAGGCCGCACTCCCCGAAGTTGTCATCGTGACTGTCACCGCTTCTTGTTTGTCTTTAAATGGTGTCATACTCACTGCGGCTTCACAACTTACTCGACCTTCTGGTGCGTGGCTAAGGGAAAGGTCCCTACCAATACAGGCTATCTCTTTGGAGGACTCTACAGCAAGGTGCTGAAGAACCCCGTGGTACAGGATCACGGCTGTCCACTCAAGTTTTACCCCCTGCGTTTTGGAGCCACAATGCAGGTGTGTGTGAGTGATGATTACGAGCTTGGCTACCAGCAGTCAGTGCCGTTTGGTGGTTTCTTCAGCTGCAATGCTGGTAATCCGCTTGGAGTCCCGAAATCCGCAGTCAACGGCCAGGGTATGTAGATACGTCATGATATAGATATCACGTGCCTTGGAATAATGTCGCACATGCGAATTGCCTTTAAGTTTTAGAATTTCACTGTGCTTACCATTTAGCTAAACTGATCCGATTTCGGTTTGAAACAACTTCGGTTGAAAATCGTATAGATTAGAACGTTTCCAGACATTCTGTTCGAGGATTTTGGACCGCCACAGAGGTGCTCCTCTTTTTCCGTTTAACACGGAAATCTCGTTATCGTAGCTCTCTTCTCCAGTTTCCAGTCTCTCATCCACGGAAAACAGTAGATAGTTAAAATTGTCCAACCAGGCTGGCTTTTATTTAATTGCATTTTTGTCGTTTCTTTCTTCTTCTTCATAGGTTCAAACCTGGCGTCGTTTGTCAGTCAGTCTGGTCCATCTGGTTGGCCGAAGTCCTGTCCAACCGGTTACTCTCAACACCTTGGCGCCATCGAGGAAGATTGTGAGATCAACTTCTGTGTCAAAGCAAACATATTCAACAACCAGGGATTACCAATCATCAAAAGACCTCCCTACTCAAGTGCGCCTAAAATTTTCAACTACTCTGTGCCTTTGCTTGTAGTTAACCACGACACTGGCCAGATCTGGTTTAAACGTCCCGGCTCTCTTCAGTGGACTTTAGCAACTAAAAGGTAACTGAGTGTGCATCTCTTGGTCTCATTATAGGATTACGACTATGCTGTTCCTACGTGACACCCCCTCCCCCTCCCCTGCTCTCCCGTAGTTGTTGCTTTCAAGGTTCTCGCAGATGAAAAATTCTACAAACACTTGAGTAAACTAGTCAAAGAGATAAGGATCAGGGACGTCAGTCGGTACAGTTGGTATGCGGTTTCTCCCACTAATGTGGTCCGGGTTCTCGCCTTGTTTTATGAAAGA
This sequence comes from Orbicella franksi, assembly GCF_964199315.1. Taxonomy (NCBI): domain Eukaryota; kingdom Metazoa; phylum Cnidaria; class Anthozoa; order Scleractinia; family Merulinidae; genus Orbicella; species Orbicella franksi. Next base: position 25,948,013 of record NC_138145.1, read on the forward strand.
GTTTTATTCTCAGGGTATTCTCGCGATTTCCCCCTCCCTTAAACGATTAAACCAACACTTCAGAATTCAAAGATGACGCGCATGGAACCATAATATTTTTCCGTTTTGTCACTCAGCTCTGTTGCGAAGTTCGCAGCTGTATCCAACATAGATGGACCTGGTATAGTTGGCATGAATCTGGCCGAGACCACCACGCAAGACAAGCAAAAGTCTTCCCAGGGCACCCCTGATAAAGTGGACGCTGGAACTGCGGTTGGTATTACATTTGGCGTTACGGCTTTTGTCGGATTAGCCATCGCTGTCATGGTGATCGGCAAGCGCCGGCACAAGAGCGTTCACAGGGACAGCAGGGGTTTGATGGAGCCGCTGAATTCGTGCGTTGGATATGGCACTACCAACGATGCAGGCAGCGTACGAATTTGATTATAAAGCTTGATAATTATATTGAACTTTGATACACTTCGCCTTTTTCTTATTACTTTAATGACGCGCGTAATGAGAGTGCGCTTACTTGGTAACGGGGTTATTGTTTTATTTAGTGTCGTCCTTTTCGATTTTATTTTCGGAGTGAGCTCGTCGGTACAATTCTTTTGTAATGTGTTCCTTGCTGTAAAACAAAAAGCTATGTTTCTTCGTAAAACATAAATTGGAACTAAACAGAATACTTATCCATGGCAATTTCCTTTTAGAAGTAAGCCTTTGCAACTGAGTCGATTTGTTTTGTGATATATCGGCAATTACATACATATATACATACTTTATTGTTACCTCCCCAATGGGGCTTTTCAGGAATTAATTATTAATTATTAATTAACTTTAAATTTTTTTTATCTTTATTACTAGGTGTAGGTTTTTGATTGAATCGTATTTTGCTTATAGAGAGCCACAAGTTTAAATAAACAAAATAGAATGAAATAAAATAAAGTCCCTTACTTACTTACTTTATCGAGCTGTATATGATAAGGTAAAATATCTTTATCATGTCGATAAATTCGGTGATCTGGTCACTTTGTAAAACTCCATTAAAGTACCTATGAAGTAAAAAATAATTCCTGCTTATGTGAAAGGCTTTTCAAAGCAAAGAAGAATGGCTTTTTCCTTTTTGGAATATCTTTTTCCGTTTTAGAGATATTCACGTTTTTGTTTTATGCAAATGAGGAAAGTGATGACGTCATAGGTGGTTCCTCTAAAACAGCACAACACTCAATCGAGAATAACTCTAGAAATATTAAAGCAGTGTTCTTCAAACTTGGCAGCAGCAATGTGCATCGCAAAAGAAACAGAATGACACCTACTATGTTGTTGCCATGGCAACACTCTTGGCACCAGTCTCTTTCTGTGAAAAATCAAACATACCCATTTGCAACCTTTTAAAGTGGGACAGAGGGTCTTGCTCGGAACACACATGGTTCCCATATTGTCTTGACTCTCCCCATTAGATTGGTGGGAGTGGATGATCCTTGTTTAAGATAAAATCTGGGAATTTTAGTCTTAATTAAAACAGAACCAGCAGCATAACTGTTGTCATGGTAATGGAGCGACGGGTGTCATTATGTTTCTTTTGTGATGTACATTTCTTGTGCCAAGTTTAAAGAACACTGCCTTAATATTTCTAGAGTTATTCTCGATTGAGTGTTGTGCTGTTTTAGTGGAACCATCTATGACGTCATCACTTTCCTTACAAAAACGTAAATATCTCTAAAACGAAAAAAGATATTTCTAAAAGGAAAACGCCATTTTTCTTTACTTTGAAAAGTCTTTCAAATAAGCAGCAATTATTTTTTACTCATCCTTTTGCCCCACCCACCCAGAGTCATATTTGTCTAAGTGTTGGTTAGAGGCGGCATTGAGAGTGCGCGCATGCAGCATTGATGAAACAAGCCAACAGTTTTGCAACCCCAACCCCCCTCCCCCCCCCCCCCCATCCCCTCAGTGGCTACCAAATAGCGGATAAAACTTTAAGAGACCGTACATTAATGGGAAAAACCTGATTTGATCAGAAATGTAATGGCCAAAATCTTTTACTTTCCTTGAGGTAGTCTTAACACCTGGTTAGATAAACAACAGCTAGCCTTTGTTTGGATATTCGTCCGCGGACATAATCTGCTCCGAGAAGCAAACAGTTTTCCGAGGGCGTAGCTCGAGGAAAACTATGAACTTTGAGGAACAGATAATGTCCAAGGACAAATATCCGAGCATATTTTCGCGCCAAATGGAGACTATTGTGTTTAGTATCCTTCGAATATTTTTCGTAACACGGGCGCTTTTGGAATTGGGGATTCCCAAGTTAGTTGGGAATATTCAGTCACGTGACGTGTTTAGACCAATCGTGCGCGAGCGAAAACATTTGCAAGATAATTAACGTTATAATCCATCAAATATTTTCGCTCACGCGCGATTGGTCTAAACACGTCACGTGACCGAATATTTCCCAGCTAAAACGGGGGAATATCCGAGATTATTTTTTCCTTAAGCATCTGAGTGGGCCGGAATCCTAAATCCTAGAATTTCAGCGGCTAATCATGCGCTCGTGATCCGTCTAGCTTTTTACGATACGGCCCACGGACCGGATTTTTTCCCCGCTGTGGCGATTATTTCGCTCCTAAAACGGTTAGCGGTTATCGTCAATCTTTTGCCTTTTTTACACTTCCATCCACGATTAGTCAACGTAAGGTTATCTCTGTTCACATTAAAATGGCAAAGAAATTCATTGTAAGTAAATTCAATGGAGTGTTTTGAAGTTGTGAGAGTTTGCTTGGTTGTTTGTAGCTTGGCGCTGTAATGGCGCGTAATCCTATGTTTCTCTCGCCGTAAAATTTGAGTCAATTTCGGTCGAGTATACCTCTCTGATCATATCGTTGCTGTATTCAGAAGAATTTCGGTGAAATACACTTAACGAATTTCCTCGCTTTCTGCCATTCAATTTAGGGTAGAAAAGTCTGATTTCAAGTGATTTTAATAGCAACGACTGACAGATATCTGTAAAACCAATTTACTGCAGGAAAAAAACATAAATATGTTATTTGCCGGCTTAGGGCCTGTCCGTCTAGTGAAAAACTGTGACCTCGGGCTTGAAAATGCTGCCCTCGGTCTGCGGCCTCGGGCAGCATTTTCAAGACCTCGGTCACAGTTTTTCACTAGACGGACCTCCCAGCTGGCAAATAACATATATATTTTTTCGCGCCAAATGAAGGCTATTCTTTATATATTTTACTTCCGTTACTATTCAAACTTACTTGACGCAATACAGTATAACGCAAATAACGAACTTTGTAAAAGAATGCTATATAAATTCAAACGGATTGTAATTACCGTTACACTGAAAAGGGGACAGATGTTTGTCGCCACGTTTGTGCTTGACTGAAAATGTCATCTCATTTCTGAAGTTACTTATTAACACTGATTTTACGGTTTGTGGTTTAACTAAGGTTTTGTGCGTGCGTTTTTCTCGCGGATGAGTCGATGTATTATGACGTACGACGCACGCGGTGTATTGTAGCTTACTGTCTTCAGTGATCAAAAAGTTGAACGATGGATGCCCTACCAAATGAACTGTTGGCGCAAATTCTCGCGTTTTTTCATCCAGTGTACGATAATTTGGCCCGCCTTTCAATGGTGTGCAAACGATGGAAGGACGTGATTGAAAATACTCCGTCTCTTTGGAAATGTATCCACTTTACACGGGCATACCCGTTATGCGTTACAGAATACGCGAGGCACAGAGATGCTCTTCGGCATTGTCTCTTTAAGTTTGGACATTATGTCACGTGCTTAAGAGATCACCCAATAACGAGAACCTTCACGGATCCATCTTTACGAGAGCTGCTCTCTCGCTTGACAAGTTTAACCTGCTTAGATGTGCCACTGTTAGAATGGGATCCTCGATTCTTACAAACACTGCAGTGCGCAAGCGTATTGGAAGAGTTGAATCTCACTGAATACCTTCGTTCCGAACCTCCAGAAATCCAATGGTTGTTCCAACAACCGGAAACGTTGGAAAAAAACTTCATTACGCCTCAACATCTCCAGATGGTTATTCTTAGATTTCCTCAACTCAAAGTTTTGAAACTTGCGCTGGACTCGATTGCGTTCCCGCCTTCCACATTGATCGCGTTTCTTGACAAGGTAAACCTGACAAAGCTCGAATTATCTGGGTTTGGTCTTGTACCAACACTACCTCCGCATATTATTCACAACAGAGATATGTGCTTGAAAACAATTTCTTCCTCTCAGCGTCTAGCTGCTGTGGTGACGCGTTTGGAGCTAAGAACTTGCCCGCTGTTTTTTACAAGCGACCACTTGCGTATCATGCTGAAGCTAATGAAGACACTCCGTCATTTGTTTGTTGGTGCTGGGATGGTTCACCGTGACCGGAAAAGCCTGCTGTCCATCGAATCTGCGTCCCTACTTACACTGGGTTTGGATGGACTCTCGACACTAAGAATGCAATGTTTGCGTTGTAATACGCCAGCCTTGAAGGAATTTCAACTCGCAAACTGCTTTGATCTTACTGCTTTGTTTGTCTATTCCAAGTCATTGGAATCAATGTGTTTGCGAAATCTCTCAAACTTTCATAACCTGAAATCCAGTTCAACTCGACTAAATCATCTGGAGTTGGTGGCTTGCCCTGCAATGCCCATTACAACATTGCGTAATTTTTTAAAGGGGCACCAAACAATCAAAAAACTCTCCATCATTGGTGAACTGACGGGCCTTACACTGTATGGAGCTATGTGTCCGCAACTAAGAGTGTTGAATCTGTTACTGTGTCAAGCTCCCAGGCTAGGAAGTATCAAGATTGACTGTCCTACGTTGGAAAATTTTCTCTGTGATGTGTACAGACGAGGACCAGTCACGGCAGACGAGTTCTGTGGATTTCCTCAAGACAGGTCAACATGCGCAATTTTCATCCGAAGTCGGAAGCTCGAGCGCGTGTCGATAAATTTGCCCAATGCGACTGCCATTGCGGTGAAATGCGAGGAGCTCAAACATTTAAGTGTAACGATGGGTGAGACTCCAAACGACAGCAAGGCTGCCCTGGACTTCGAAGTCATTGCTGGTACTATATCATTCATCCGCACCACGAACTGTAAGTTTTCACGCTATCATCTTCAAGCGAGGCGTATTAGTAAAATTGGGCTACAGCTCTGTGAAATGGAGAGCGACGAATCCATACCACGGTTAGATGTTGAAGCTAAAGCCATAGACAAGTTAGTACTTGACAATTGCCATCATTTGCAATGCGCTGAGCTTCGTGTTAAACCCGACAGGATCGCGCACGTGTCTTTCAGCGAATGCAACAATCTGCGCAACATCTTCTTGTCACGTGCTGTTGTAAAGAACCCACCCGAGATGTCTGTAATCAAATGTAAGCATCTCGAGAGCATTCTTCTCTCGTCAGGAAGACAGATCGACTTGTCAAACGTAAACGTTGCCGGCTGTCCTTATCTGAACATTCCCAAATTACCACAAAACGGGAATAGTAATATACGTTTTGTTGGCGCAGATGAAAACACCTCAGAAGCTCAATAAAAAGAGCCCTATCTTCAGTAACAAGTTTTTTTTACAAGTTGAACGGATTTTATATTTTTCATTAGAAAATCTGTGTATTTTGTTTCTGTGTATGACAAATGTACTGTTGAAAATAGGCGTTAACAATGCTGTATTCTTGGCTCCTGGTGGATGCTTTGAATTATTTGTAGTCAGAGTAAGTCATTAAACACAACGAAACTCATCTAGTTCTCTGTGGTTTTTTACTGAAAGAATTACTAATTTTAGTAAAAAATCAGTCGTGCAGAAGTTACAGGAAAGCAATCTGCTTTAGTCAATATAGCATTCACTTTGCTTTTGCACTTTATTGGCCATTTACCTCTTCCTTCTCGTTCTCCGATTAAACACACGGTATGTTTATTTTGAATCTAGATTTTTCGAAAACTGGTCGAACGTGGGAGGGAAATTTCACAAAAACTGGTCAAAACTTTCCCAAGTTTACACGAACTCTCGTTGGAGGCTTGGGTCTAGACCGAAAGCGTGGTTACAAAGTCATATTAATCCGCCATCTTGTTTTTGATCATGGAGGCCGTTGCTGAAAATTCTGAAGAAAAAATTCAGCAAGAGACGCGTGGAACGGAAAACCCAGAAACGAAGGAGGCGACACCAACAAGAGAGATCACACAAACAGATCATCTCAACAGAAGGCTGCTCGATGCGTTTCTCACAAGACTGAACAGCTCCGAATCAACGGAGGTGTTGCACGCGAACGTCCAGCAATTAGAAATTAACGATGATCAAGAGTTTGAAAATGATCAGAACTTTATTGATAACGATATTATCGAGGAACAGAACACTAATGAGACTTCAAAAAGTACTTAAACACTCAATGGACAGTGGCTGACAAGTTCTGACAGTAGCCGTCAAGTTTGGACCTATCAAGTGTAGCCAGACTTCAACGGGCCCTGTTCAGAATTTTATTCGTTAAAGAGTTACTCTGGCTTTATAGACAAACGTTATTCATCATCGAAAATACCAGCTGTGAAGTTTCTATACTCTGTGGAAGTATAATACTCCGAGATTCGCAAGACTTTCAATGTATCCAACGTCAATTTTCAGAGAACTTAGCTTGCCTCAAACAGCCAGCCCGTGTGACTAAGAATATTTCGTCTTTTTTATAGCTGAAGAAATTGCAGATATTTCATAGGAGGGTCAGGAAGAGCTGTAGTAATGTTGAACTCAGATCTTCCACGGCACGGGGACGTGGGAACTGGGACGTGGGGACTTGGGGATGTGGGGACTTGGGGACATGGGAAGCGGGGACCTAAGGACTCGGGGACGTGATAAACAAGCAACACCTGATTTTTGTGCTGAATGTGTTTAGTACAATTTGCAGTGCTGTCAAGTTAACAAATTCACGTCAGTTTTTCATGCGTCTGCCCTGTTATTGATCGTGAATTTTGTCACAACGTGGTCAAAGTAGTTGTGGATCCACGAGGCAATAGCCAAGTCAATAACAGGACAGATGCATGAAAAACTGACGTCATTTGTTTTTTACAATAACAAATTGTCAAATTGTTCGCTCTGGCTCTTTGATGCATGGCATAAACAATAAATTCTTGAGTCTGTTCGGTTATTGACAATGAAAATTAGCCAATGAGCATGCGAGAATTTCTGCAATTATCGTAAAAATGGTATTACATGCTGAAGAGCACATCACTGAGCAGTACCTGATGATTCCCAGCATCCATGGTTCGGCCCAATATGTTTGCATGCCTATTTTACTGTGAGAGTTCAAGGTTCAGAAAAGGTCGTAAACCTCATGGGCAGGCATGGAGGATTTTCGTGGTAAGTAACTGTGTTTTCTAGACTTGCCACAAGTTGACCTTTTCTTAATCCTTGACTTATTTATCTCCCTCGAGCGAAGTGAGAGGGTAAACTTACAATCAGGCCAGGGAGGAATTATTGGAATGACTTTTAGAAAAGTCTATGCGTTTTCATGTTAAACCTGTAACATTCGTGTCTTATCCACCACTGAAAAATGTACTTTACACATTAAGCACAAATATCAGGTGCTGCTTGTTTATTGCCTCCCGGAGTCCCCAAGTCCTTGTGTCCCAGTCCCTACATTCTCCTCCCATGTTTAGTCATAGCCACGGCCACGTGTCAAACCAAGTGAGATCTGGGTATGAATATTAACAGTGACCCTGACCTGTAGCAAAGGATGGACACAAAAATAGCTGGCAGTGAGCTAATCTGGTGCATCTTAGCTGCAGCTCTTATGTGCATTCCCTTTCATTTCCATTGTCTACTTTGAATTGTACTTTCTCTGCTGTCTAAACTACTTTTAGAGACTTGGAGGGAAAGTGTGATGCTCAACATTTTAGCATTGATTTCAATGGTGGGGATAGGGCGTAGGTGTTTATAAGGGCACATCGCCTTTTAAGTATTTCATAGAGAATGCATTGATTAAGTTTGACAAAGCATGACGTTATGCGAGACTACATTTATTTTTAATTTACAATCTTACAAAGTGCAATTTTGAATCCCATATGTTACAGAAAACATGACAGCATTCGTATAATACTTATTTACACAACTGACCCGTACTGAAATTCATTTAGCAAAGAATTTAATGAAACATTTAACAAGGGCAATGAAAGATAAAAAAATATCTAATTTGTTATCTTAATCAATCATGGAAATCATGTACGGAATTCAACCACGTCACTGCTAGGTATTTAGCTGTGGATTTGCCGATTAAAAGAGGATATATTATACAGCACTTGTTTTCTTTGGCAAAATTCAAATCTTTAAATAGAGACCAGCCGCCACTAACTGCAAATATCATTATTGCAATTGCAATTTAAAAAGAATATTAAAATACGATCCAAGTAGGACTTGGATAACATTCCATTTCAATCATCAAAATATGTCAATGACATTACTACTGACAAGTACAATTTACTGTGGAAAGATTCCCAAAGACACTCTTCTAAACTCCGTCTATGATACAGCAATTTTTATAGGCTATTTACAATGACTTCAAGATCTTAGTTACTTCCATTGACAACTTCCTCTTTGTTTGTGGCTCGGTTGATGACAGAATCCATCTCTTCTTGAGTTGTTGTCTCTTTGTGTTGTATCAAGTCTTTGTCTCCCTGAGTAACACCCCAGTCATCTGGTTTTGACATACTAGAAGAGAATGGTCGGCCGCTTGATGGCTTGATGTTCTCCCAATAACCTCTACGTGCCCTGTTAGTACAACACAATTTTATTTAGCTTGTAATTACACAAGCTCCATATGCTTTGTGAAAAACAATTTTGTATTGATTTAAACTGCTATAGTAACAGCTTATTTGGTTACCTCTCAGCCATAGAATTAATAATAATTTTATCAACTTATAAGTTACTTCAGTGCAATAGAAGCAAAACTTTTGATACCAAAGACATCCTGAAAATTAATTTTTCCTGATTGTCATTCCCATGAAATGTTTAACATCATATTAGCACAAATGCAATACTGCATTTTACTATAGCTAATAAAGAGGAATGGGTATGAAGCCTGACAAGGATCTTTGTTGTAAGTTTTTGTTTGCTTTTTTGGCCTTGATCGTGCATGAAAAATGGTTATGTAATTCATGGATTGTGTATGAGCAAAAACCAAAGATTGTGCACAGTTGTAGGTAGAACTTCCATCATAAATCTTGGTATCTTTGTTTTCTCCTTTGATGTTTGCTGGACTTCATAATCATCCCCTCTATTAACTATGATTTTTAAGTCACAGACATTTTCATTACCTGGCTCTAACCCATGGCTTAGTGTGCAACCTTAGCCCCTCTCCCCAAGGGCCATGTTTTTCACTTGCTTTTGGCAGCTTTCCTCTCTCCTTTGCCAGCTGAGTAACAAACAAGATGAAAATTGTTGACTTGTGCATATTGAAATCCGGGAAATGGTTAGAGAGAACATTTTTTGTACAAATCACAAATAGCGGGAATTCACAGAGAGCAAATCACACTGAAACACATCATGACTAGCAACGTACTGTTTTCCTTTGAATTGCAATAAAGGGAACTCACCTCTTCTGCGACAGCTCTGATGTGGTAGGGTTCAATCCCACAGCAGCCACCAATGAAGCGTATTCCGGCATTGTAAGCGTCACGACCAAACTTGTGAGCATCCCATCGAGTCATCAGTCTTGGCTCTAGAGCTGCAAAGAACAAGTTTGTGGTTAACTGGCATTTTTTTTACTGCACTCTCCAACAACTTTCCGAGAAAAAAGCTTCAGAAATTGTGTGAAAAAAGGAATCAAACCACACACCCTTTTAAAGTGAATGATGTTCTTGTTTTGCAAGTTTGCTCTTTTACATAATATACTCCTAAGAGAGAAAAACAGTGAAAGGAACTAACCAAAAGGAAATTCTGGAAGATCTATGAACCCCTGTTTGCCAGCATCAGGAGTAAGGTATCCAAGAGGTTGAACCATCAAGTGCTTTTTAATCCCAGCTGCATCAAGGGCCGCCTTCATCAAACGGCATGCTTCAATGGATTCATCAGGGCCAAAATGACAGTTAATACCAATAATATCTGCACCTAGAAAAATGCAACACTTTAACAGTTAGACCTTGAAAATCAATTTACGTGGTTTGTTAATGGACGGAACAAAGCATGAGACTGAGAAGAAATGAGTATGTATTAGCATAAATGAGGTGTAGAGAATATTATGCATTAATTAAGTGTTTGGTGAAAACTTTAAGCTCTACGTAGTAAATGTAAGGATGTTTAAGTTGTATCATCAGGTATGATCCACAAAGACTGAAATTGGTGTACTTTGACCTTTTGCTTTGGTTAAATGTCACATTAGGTAAACTGAATGTTTAAGAAACTGCTGGTATATTCTATTTTCAGAATATTTAGCATATGGTATCTTTTTGGAATCATTGGTTTGATTTGCAAGTTTATATGAAATTTTCAAAAACAATTAACATTGGATTGTGAAATATTGATCATAACCTGTCTTAACCTTTGCAATTTCGTGCCATTTTGTTGAAAACTATTCTGGACTCATTGATGTACCTGCATGAGCCAAGCGCACCGCACATTCCCCAGTAGGAATGCCGTGCAAATCTCCTTGGGGCCCAATGCACAGTGAAACGGCAGTAGGTTTGCCCGTGGCTTTACACGATTCCACTGCCCATTCAGCTTCCTCCACATGTTCAAAGTACTGAGAACAATTTTACAGTTTTATAAGTTAGAAATAAAATGTATCACAATTAAATGTGTCTGCTTTCTTCTGGAGCTTCTGAGCTAGCTAGTTGAGTATTGCTTATTGGCCCAGCCAATTAGATTTTTGCACTCACTAATAACAAGAACATATCGAAAAATGTTTTGAGTTGAAGAATTGGAAATAACACAGGATTTCAAATAAATGTAAACAAAAATACCTGGAACTCTTCTTGTGGTAAGTGTAAAAATACTTATTAGACATATACACTAATTGAATTGATTTTATCGTAATGTTAAATTGTTTAGCTTTAATGATCTGTAATAATTATTGCTGGCAATACCATCTCGTAATCAAAGGCTTACAGTCACATGCTTGATTTATGTACTACTGTGAAACTTACTTCTGCAAGTAAGAAGTCTACATCATTCTTGAGGAAGATTTCTATTTGTTTCTCAAATTCTTTCTGGCAAGCCTCTTTTCCTTTACCACTCAAATATGTTGGTGTTTGACATACTCCGCCGCAAACCAGAGCATCTCCTTCATTGGCTACCTCAAAGGCAATGTCACATGCTGCCTGGTTGATGGCTTGGCACTGCGTAACAAATACTAATAATTATTACAAACGCCAGAAGTTCAAAAATCAACCGTTACAAGTCCCAAAGCAGACATGTGCAGTCAAACATCTCCATAGCAACCAAAACTCTCTTTTTATAAAATTCAATGTACAATAGCTACATTGAAATGAGCAATGTTAAACTCACCCCAATCTGTGCTGCTGTGTTTCCACGATTCCCAAGTTTGTCATCACTGGCATAAAAAGTAAATGTTTGCATCACATCTGAGCCAGCCCGCAGAAATTCTCTGTGAAGTTCTTTAACTGTGGAGTGGAATGAGATTGATTAATAAGGAGCAAATTAATCAATGGAGGGGTAAGGGTGGGGATGAAATAAGTACCTACTCAAGGGGAAAAAATCTCTTAGTTTGCTTGAAAGAATTTTTTGCTGCTCAACTGCTTGAAGAATTTTTATGAGAGGAGAATAATATTATTGCCCAGGGGCAGATCAAGGATCTTTCTAAGGAGGGGTGCACCACTAAGGAATGGTGTAACTGACTGGCAAAGTAAACAAATTTTGAAAACAAATACGAAGAAGAAGGCTCCATCTCAGTGGGAGGCGGGGTGCACACCCCCTGCACCTTCTCTCTAGATCCTCCCCTGTTGCATAATATTATTTTTTGGAGGTGGGGGAGGGGGTGGAGAAATTATCCCCTCCCCTAGTTTGATTTCTAATAGGCCACTACAGTGTTGCAGAGTCCTAGGTCCTAAGTTGTGATGGGGGTGGTAAATATACATGGGACATGTCAAAAAATGTACTTGTACATATTGATAGGATAGGATAGGAAGCCTTTATTTCAACATGATGAGTTATAAAGCTAACAGCTTGTGGGGGCTTGTGATGTAATACAATGGGATAACTTACGCTTTCATGCAAAAAGTGACAAAGGATGTCCTTAATTTTTGACTAATGAGAAGCTATAGTTTCCCCTTCTAAGAAAATGAAACCACAAGGTAAGGAAGTTGAATTGTGCGATTTAATTCCGAATTCCGCTTTTGTTCAGAACACATGCACGACTTCTCTATATTCTCTCAAAATTTTGCGACCGGAGCAACCGGTTTCCTCATACAAAGACCTAGACAAACGGTGAATAGATGACCTGTTAGGCACGACGGTAGCCGGTCAGGTCCATCAACCAAAGTTACAGAGAAATAACCCTTACTCCAGTTTTCGGATACAAAAAAACGCGTTGCCGATTTGAGCTCCGTTTGTGTTTACTATGATTTAGAGTTTTGCTAAGAACTGTCCTTCCACTTTTTTCAACAAACCTCAGAAAAATATTATTTTGTCAAATGCCAAGCTGTAAATATTTCAGTGTTAGGTTTGGAAAGAAAGTTAAGTTCGGTAAGAAGAAGAAGAGTAACTAAAGAGGGCCGTGCCATCAACTTATCCGCTAGGAATTTGGCGGTTTTTTTCCGTTTTTAAACTGCCAATTACTTCGAAAGTAAAATAGCCACAAATTAAGCTAGATAAGCTTACTAAGTTAAAAGTAAAATTCACGGCATCCTTGTAACATGTTTTGAACATAAACACAGGACAAAACGATTGATACGATGAAGTACAACACCCTCGTCCGACCGTTTGCTCCATTTCAATAACTATACCGCGCGATCAAAGAGTGTCTGTCGATCAAAACAATGTGAAGTCACGATTTTCAAAGTTTTACTCAGGCAGGAAATATTTCACGAAATTCTAGTCAGGCTATCAAATTTACCTGCCGAAGGATACTCTACATTAACTTCTGGCGTCCAAGGACCAGCTCGAACATAACCACGTTTCTCCAACGCAAAGACGAAACCGCCATCGCCAATAACAACTTCCCCTGCGTCAAGTCTTTCAAGAATACCACGTTTCTATGAAACCGACATGAAATAGAATTTAGATAATTCACAACATTAAACAATCACGGAAATATTAAATAATCGAAAGTGAAGTCTTACCGGAGCCATTTTTGTCTTGGGAACAAGGAAAACCGAGCATGCACTTCTGCACTCTTCACCACAAAGCCAACTACGACGTGTTCACCTCTACTACGATGATGTAAAACTTGAATTTATAAACAGGAGAGCGTAGCTCGTTTTACTCGTCTTGAAACCGGTGCGTTGAAAACTCGCGTTGTGATTGGCTTAAACTACCCGCCAAAAACGCGGGTTTGTCTTGCGTGACAGGCTGGACAAGAATTCCATTCACCGTTGGACCATAACAATAACAAAACTCGTGTCGCCAGTTTCTACGCGCAGCAGGGATTATTTTGCCCAGATCGGTTTATTGAAAGAAATGTTCTTGAGGACTTTTACTCTGATCTCCTCTAGAATCTATAACAGAAAACTTTTTAAAGCGAGATTGTGATGCATACTTCGTATCAATGAACATGATCGACATGGTCATAACCGGGTTTTTTAATATGCCTGCATATTAATATGTACATGAATGCGTCTTAATATTGTAATCAGTTGTAAGGTAATCCATCTCTAGCTAGGAACAGCTAAAATCCTGCACACACATTAACAATTTGGTGTAGCTGTGCATATAACACGTGCACAGGTGTCTGAGCTCAAGCTATGGACGTGGATGTTGAGCTCCTTGCTAAGGCAGATCGAATTATGTAATAGCAGTCACGTTGAAACATTTACACATAGACTCCTTGCAGCCGGTCTTTTTTTTCTCAAGGTCAGATGAGGTTCATCCGTGAACGCGAGAGTGCCGCACCCATGTCTCGTCCCAATCCCTTCTAGTCTTGATTCTGTTTGGTCTGAAACATCTTGCCCCATACTGCTAGCAGTCCAATTTAATACATACCACCCCAAGATGCCTAAGATGTGAACGTGAGTCATCAAAAGCTATCGAAGAACATGTTATATCAAAGCTTTCACGTTAAAAATATACAAATTTGCACCTGACTTGTCTCCAGTCATCTCTGGAGAGTCCATTGAATGGGCAACATTTTAGGGAAGGAAGAAAAGCAGAGAAGGAGAGTCCCTTCTTCCTTCCTTCCTATCTGCTCTCGTCAATGGCCAATTCCCTCTGTGAGATGTTGTTGCTCATAGTAGATTTTTTCCATAGCTTGTACACAAATATCATTACTCATAGTTGGAACAACCTACCATAAGTTGTTAAGAACGCACCTAATGTGCCATAGATATGAGAAGTATTTTTAGCTTTTCAAACACTTTTATCATGAGCCTCTGGCTCACTGGGTAACCATCCCATGTATATGACTTTAAATAAATTATCTTATCTTTCTTATCGTATGCATTTACAAACCAACTAAATTTTTCCATGGTCTTAACTCTTATGATTATCGTTGTCATCATTATTGTTATCTAATCCCATTTGTGCCATGGGGAACATAGAGCATGCAATAGTGCCTTCCATTTCTGTCAATCTTGAGCCATTCTATTGGCTTGGCTTTTTGTTTATTCTACCCTCCTATATATAGACTCTAGAGATGACATAAAATGTTCACTGTAGGGACACTCAAACTGCAAACACTCTACACATTCATGTTTACATTTCTTTTGGGTTTGTAGAATGAAGACTCCTTGGTTATAATGAGCAAGATAAGTGCTTTTACAGTTTAAAAATGCTTAATACTCTTGTTAATATGAAGAGTCCTCACTCTTTTGTCACTTAAACAATCAACTGTTCACCATTTGAGTGTTCTCACTATAAATGCAATTGTAATCACAAGCTGCATGTGCGTAATCTCCTTTGCAACCGTTATTAGAGAAGCATTGTGTGATGGCTGCGAAGGAGACTACCACGTGAGTGGTTTCCAGCTGAAAAGTTCTTTTAAAAACTGAGTTACACAATCCCTGGAAAACCAGTTAGTAGTTTGCATCTTTAGCATTCATCTTTGGCATTCATCTTGAGAATAAAGGTGCTCTCCAAGTCATTTATTAAGAACGAAGAAGCTAATTTGTCCAAAGAGAATATTGGAAATGTTTGACAAGGAGAACATGCAGGGTCAACAAAGACAAAATGCACATTTATTCACAGCTTTTTTCAATGTTTATTTCAATATTTCAGTTAAATATTACTGGTAAATAATAACAGGGGATCTCAAATGGAAACAAAATAAGGCAATGAAATTAAAAGAGACTGTAATCTCAAGTCTAGAGACAATGGAAGTGGTAAATTTTATTTGTTATTACAACAGTGAAAAATAAAGGATTTACAACAGGAAAAAACTTGTTTCAAAATATAGGAAAAAAAAGAACACCAAACTAGAATATGGAAATTCTTGACACAACAAAACAATCTATTTACAGCTAATATAAATTTACAGTGTAATTTTCAACTAATGTATAAAATAATATTCTATTTCTACAACAAGCCAAGTCCCAGTGAATCAATATCGATAGGTGGCAATTCTATATCTGGAAGACTGAGTGTATCAAAGCCTTGAGTTAACAAATCCAGTTCTCCTTCAAATGGAAGTGAATCAAAGTAGGTATCTAGAAACACCAAGACACACACACATTAGGGGTTTACTCAGTAACTTGGGTCTCATGCGACTATAATAATAAGAAAGACTCATAATAGCAAAGCTGGAAAAAACATAAAATGAATCTGTTAGCAGTTGCTCATTAAAGCATGCCCAGAAATGGATAGATTTCATTCTACAATATTCTGCAGGTAACATCAACCATGCCACAAAGTTTATAAAAATTTTAAAACAGAAAACCCATGATTTTCAATGTCAACATCAATAGGATGTCTCTTCTTGGCATCCTTGGGCCAATAATTTTGTTGAAATCTTCACTGAATCTTTGCAAGTTCACCATTTTGGATTTCACACAAGTGTCTTAGTGGAGTGGCATAACTCTGCGCTATGAGCTGAGTTTCAAAGCAGGCAGAGAAGGGAGCACGAGAAGGCCCTACACTGATAAAAATACAAACTGCTGTTTCTTGAAAGAGTTTAACTTTTGGAGTTTTGTGTACCTTTTTCTGGTCTTCTTTCATTTTCAAAGTGCACAAAATTTGCTGGGTTGTCTTCAGAATCTGAATCAATGCCAGTCTGGGGTCTAAACTGACAGCCATAATAAAGAGCTCCAACATTCCTCAAGATTGCTGAAACATAGCTGGGTCTTGGAAGAGCATCCTCTGAACAGAATAAAACAGAACAAATATTACTCCTTCAGTTGATGAAATTCTTTCAAAGATGCACAAAGATTCTTGTCAAAATCTTTGAGTATCCTATTGATGATCTCAGTACTTGCCATATAATTTTTAAGAGTCTTGCCAGAGATCTTGAGGGATCTTTGAAAGACCCTTATTAATTCAAGGACCTGTAGAAAAAAATCCTTGTCAGATCTTTGAAGACCTTTCTTTGTGCTTGTGTGACAAGGAAAACCTGCATATTTATATTTAATTTGTATCGTGTGATTGTGCATCAGTTTGATTTCTTTATTTTCCTTTGTCTAGTATGCAATATTCCACATACACATACATGTGCATGTGGCTGGATGCAAGCAAGTTAAAAGAACTCAAAAGTCCCTGAGTGTACAAGCCTGGACAATGAACTGGGTCTCCCTAACTGAAATTGTACATGTACTTTTGTATACCACACTAAGTTTTTCTATTTTATAAATATTACACCTTTGTTCATACCTTTATCAGTAAATGGAAGCATTGTTTCTTTTTGACACTGGTCTTGTTCGGCTTTCACTCTTTGTTTCTCTGTAGTCTTTACATGAATTGCCTGCTTCTTTTTGCTACTTTGCTTAAGACCTGCAGAGCTTATTTGTTGTAAGAGTGGCAGTCCTTTAGTTGCTGGCGTTCCTGCACGATCTTGGAAAATCTTTGTGGTTGTAGATTTCTTGCCCATTAGCTTGTTGGGTTTTAATGCAAGTCCCTTCCTGGCTTTCATAGTGGATGGTTTGATGGTGTTCCCTACATCTCCAAGAGCACGTCGTGGAGTTGTTAAAGGAGCATTGTCTGACTGGAAAGATTTTGCAGCACCAAAACTTCTCCCTGTGTACCAATATTTGGATATTAAAGACATACAACATTCCTACATGTAGTTTTTAGGTTTTATAACACTGTAATATACATCCTTATAAGAGAACATTTCGAAATATATTTGATAATGAATATTAAAGGAATAAAACTACGACATTTCAAAGTTATTTACATTAGAATAATAAGTGTTTCGTTTTCATTACTGTTTTATTATTCTAATGTACTCTATCACCTTTATTTGTATTTAATCTCGAAACTACAGCTAACACCTCTGCTTGATAATGGAGTCAAGATGACTTTGAAACGTCGTAGTTTTATTCTTTTAATATTCATTATCAGTGTAATATACATCAACATGAAAAAAAAAGTAAAGGTAAAGTCTGCATACGAGCCAGGTGGCCCATCAGCCTGGACCTTATCACGGTTTCTATAGCATGAAGTGACTATACATCAACATGTAGAGGTCCCTTTTCAATCTTTCAGGAATTTTTTTTTTTGCAAGCTACACATGTAGTTAGTAAACTCACTTTAATTTATTGTTGGACTGAAAAGATTTAACAGCACCATTCTCTTCTGTTAAGCCACCTGGCCCTCTTGGCCAGTAAAGCCTTTTCACAAGGCAAAGGTGGCTCTGAAGACAGATGATTTGATTGGCTAGATTCTCAAAGTAAGATTTTCACTAATTTAATTCTTGCTCTATTGCTGAGAATATATTAGTTGATCTCTACCTAAAACCATTTGATTATAGCACCTAAAGACATTAAGAAAGTTCAAAACTGGCTCATTGGAAGAATTTTCATTGAAGTCCTCAATAGCAATGAATGCCACTTCCAATGAGAATTTTGCTTCTGTTTTAAGCTTAACTTTATACCTGATACATTTCCACCCTTGATATCCAGGGCTGAAGCATTTTCTTGATCCACGCGAGGTCTGAACGCTGTTTCTGTCGCCATTGAGAGCTTGATCGTTAAATTGTTGAAACTTTTGTTTGTCTTCACACGAGATGCAATTTACTTCTTGTTTCGGAAGGAACACGCAACTCAATTCAAAGATGGCGGTTTTCTTACGATGGCATCTCACGTGATCTACTTCAGCCAATGAAATGCTAGTTCGTAGTCTCTTCGCCTTCAATTGGAGAATTCCATCATGGCTGCAGCGGTCACGGAGGACCACATTTTGTACGACGTGTTTATACGTGCAGAGTGGTCCCTCGGGGGAGAAATCTTGGTAAGTATTTATTTGTGTTACTTGAAAGGTATTTAGAATTTACTTTCCGTTAATTCAAGGAATCCTCTGTTTCTTCATCGCCGGTGTAACATGCAAAAGTTACTACGTGGCGTTGGTTTCGTTCAAATGATATAAAATTATGAGATTTCTTAAACAGATAAGCTTATATACGCTTAACCAGATTGTTGAGAAACTCTCGATCAACTGAAAATCTTTCAACCATTAGTGTATTACCTTGGAGACCTTGTTTCAACACATTAAAATTCTGGGTTGGGTGACGGGGGAGGGTAGGTAGGATGCGGGACGAATGGGATGATGAGGAATAGAAGGGGAGGGGGGTGGGGGAGATGAACTACCACTGACCTTTTGACTGTGAATTGCTATGAATTATTAGGCATGAAACAATGAGGTCAAATCACTGTCAACATTGGGGGGTTTGACATTCCAATACATACAGTTACAATCAGCAGTCTGCTACATTACTTGCAAAAATATTTAGATGATTTTAATTTCGGACTTGAAAATAAAACTCTCCAAAATTTTTAAGCATCCCAACTTTTAAGCAACCAAAACATCTCCTTCTGAATAAAACTTTTAAGTGGTTCCAAAACTCCTCGAGTCTTAGTGCCCTTATTGTCTGAAATAAAATGTCTGAAATTTTTTGCAAGTAATGTATGCCTAAATGTTAGTTAAAGTGTAGGCTTAATAAAGCTAATATTTTGGCAAGGAAATCTAAAATTTTATGTCCTGTAAGTTTAAGGGTCTTATCATATAATATTTCATAAGAGTCACGAGCACATCAGAAAGATAAAGCTGGGACAGGGATTATTTGAGGGCATGATTTCTGTACAGCCCCATGCTCAGTTGAGGATATTTCTTTTATACTATGTTTTGCACACAGACAAAAATCACAAATAAAGCAAAACTAGCTACAGTTTGATAAGCATGGGATTATACAGGAATCTTGCCAAATTGAGATGTTGCTAAGACGTTTTGCAATACTAGTAGGTGAAATTAGTGTAATGAGTGACATAATAGCCTGGATAACATATTTAGAAATATTCTTCAAATAGAAGGCTATCACTAACATATGAAAATAACACAACATTAATTAGATGAAATTTGAGTTGTTGCTAAGAAGTTTTGCAATAGTAGTAAGTGAAATTAGTGTAATAAGAGACATAATAGCCTGGATAAGATATTTAACCTCATGATTTTGTTAGAAATATTCTTCAACTAGAAGGCTATCACTAACATATGAAAATAACACAACATTAATTAGATGAGGCTCAGCATGGGATCAAAGATTAACTTTAAATGTATCTGGTGTTTTCTTCTAGAACAAGACAGGATTTGATATTGGTCAGCTGAGGGGATCTCTGCCAAAGAAGTTCTTGACAGTTGCACAAAGTATTTTATTGTTATTTTTTTAAAATTATTAATATCTTACCCAAATAATAACTTAGGCAATGGAGAATGGCAAAGGATACAATTGACATCTTTTATTTTAAGAAGTTCACTTCAACCCTAAGGGACCCAAACTTTTCTAATCTCTTTCCTGTACCTATAAAGTGCAACAGGACCCAGGGAGTTGACAACTTACTTTACCTACTCGTATGATACAGACATACTGTATCTATAATTTATATGGATAACCAAGACTGTTCTTTATTTCTGAATTAGTAACAGTAATAAGTTTTGATGATACATACTTAGATGCATTGATATGCATTTTTTTTTTAGTAGTGCTCATCTGGCAAGTAAGTTTGGTGTTGAATAGGTACATGTACGAAGTATTCAGCCCCAGAGTTTTGTGTCACACTATATTGATTGAACAATAATTATTATTGGTACAATGCAGAAATGAATGTACAGGCTATTCATTCATGTGCTAATTTTGATATAGGTTTGTTACATTCCATGTTACCTATTATTTATTTTCTTTTTCTTGTTGTAGATTCCTTTTGGTGGTTGCTGAGGGGAATTCAGTATACTATTAGGTAATTAAATGTGGCACCAATTTTTACAATGTTTGACCCCACTTGGTGACCTTTAAATTAATTTAGATAAAATATTGAATTAACATCAATAGACCTTTCCCGCATTCTGCTTCAGTGCATTTGAACAATAACATCAGAGTGAGGTTGGGGTGGACATTTTCATACATTTGCTGTATTTTTGTCCACCCTGACCTCGACTCGGCGCTATTGTTTGTTGGAATGCGAGAAAGGTCGTTTGGAAACGAAAAACTCCCTTGCGACCAGTTTTAATGTTTTCAGTTAAAAAGATTTTCCTTATGAGAGTCTAAAATGTGTTTATTTATCATTAGTAGGTTTTGAAAACTGAGGGGTAAAAGTAATTTTGTAAAAAATAATTTAGTACATTAAATAATGGTGTATAATTTTATAATAATAATTTATTGTTACATGTATTCAATTTCAGTGGCAGCAATCAAATTCTTGGCCTCCCAGCACAGCTGTATAAAATCATCAACAGTTCACTCAGTTGGCAGTTTGCCTTGTCCAGGTACATTGTGTAGATAAAAATCATAAAAGTTTCAATTGAACTGAGAGTGCAGTTCAGGGTCGATTAATTGGGCGAACGATATTAAAATCAGCTGAGCTTGTAGTTCAAGGTCAAGTTGAATATATGGCCATGTTTACTCCCTGAACTGTACAGCACAAAGTTCAATAAATGACCAATTATAATTTTGCTGCATGTTAATTGATCATTAGAGGTAAATAAATTTTGGGACCTTGGTTACCTCTTAAAATATGGTCCCTTTGTTGTAACCAAGCTGTAAACTGAAGAATAGACCTCAAGTCAAGGAAATAAAATGAACCTAAGTTAGATTTAAACCACAACATATACACATGCAATTGTTTTTTTCTTTAGTGATGGAAAGCTCCTTGCAGTGCTTCAAGATAGTTTTATTGAAATAAGGTAATATCATCAATTATTATGCGTAAAAGTATTCTTCAATAGCCTTATTTCCATGGTCAGTGCTTTCATTTTCATTGGGAAACATGATGGAGATAACAGAAGAAAGTGTGCTAGAGTTAGAATTTGCCTGAAAATCAAATGCTTACAACTATTTGCTACCTAGAGCTGAAATACGAGCTTACTGATTTGGTCAGACACTAGTTTTGTCCCTTAAATGTATGTTTTCAATGCATTTACTAGCTTAATTTAGTGATTTAATACTGTAGAAGTCAAATTAAATTTGTTGATATTTATGCAATATATCAAATAAGAGAAACTGTTTTTTTTACCAAATGTGTAGACTGTTCACAGTCCCCTATTTTTCCATGAGATCGTAGATGTCGATCGTTGAGCTCGACAGGCTGCCATCTTGATCTCTTGATGCAAGCGAAACTGGAGAGAGTACAAGATGCCCGTGGGTAGGGGTGGTGGAGGGCACGGCTGGCGGAAATAATAGGGAGACTGCAACAGCTTCACTCTGTCTCGTGTTAAAGGGGCGCAGCCGCCAGTTTGGCGCCTCCGTTAATCAAGTCAATTAATAATCTCCTCCCCTGAGAAAAAACCTGTCAAATCAGGGATGATGATATGAATACATGTTACTGTGAATTTCGAAACATTTTGAAGGTTTACTAAGTTGAGTCGAATGAATGCGGGACGGAAGAACTCTTCTCTGACTCCAAAAAAAGCGGCAAAGCCCACAGAGAATTCCAATTGAAGAAGCTAGTCATAAAAGGGGATAAGTGACGATTTTGGTTGCTTTTCTTTTTTCTTGCTCCAAATTAGCTGAAGTTTTGCATGGGGTCTTCAATGTAATAGAAAAATGTGGTTCTGTATTTTTGTCGCTGGTTTTTGCTTTGTTTTCGAGTTAAAACGTAGGCAAAAAACTTGGCTTTTCCTAGCCATGTCTTTAGGAGTTTATTTGTTGAACAGCAAACAGGCAGACTGTTTATAGTGTATGAAGTCAAAACCAAATCCCACAGCATATAGAGCGGAAATCTGGGAACGGATTGTTTACACCGGTTATTGTGACGTGAACACAACACGTGAATCGATCGAGCGTCAAACGAAATGCCATCAAACAAAAAAGAGATGTGCCGCATTAGAGCTCTGTCAACTAATATCTTAAGCATTGTTTTAAAGTACCTTGTGTGCCTACCTGGTGGTTGAGAGGCATCATAAAGCCTCGATAAACCCGTAAGTCATCAGCACGTTTTAAAGAATCAAAATGTGTTCTGAAACTTCGAAGGCAGCTGATATACCGTAATCGTGTTATCGGCCTTCGAAGTCAGATCGAGCCAGGTGGCAAAGTCCAAGAGCAGTTCTTGCCCAAGAAAAATACCCTCTGGTGAGTTGTGGCCCATTTGCCAAGCGTTGCTAGCGTCAAAGTTTGGAAAGCGAGAACTGGTTTTAGACTTATAAAATTTGTCTTGTATCGACCGCCATGTCTTCCCACGCACGAGGTGTAAAGACCCTTCCCGGCATGCATTGCGATTACGTTCTGCGGACGTTTCTCGAACTGGTAACTAGGTTTAAACATAATAATGGCCAGCAAGTGGCGATCGATTGTAACAGATCTGTGATCCAGTTTGCGTTGATTTTATTTCAAATCGGCATGATTTGTAGTGTTTTGAGCTTCTGGGATCAGGGGACATGCAGATGTATGGAGACCCGTACGTTGCGCAGAAGGGTTAATCTGTTAATCTGTCAGCCCTATTTATAGAGTGTTTTCACGTGGAGTCATCAAATTCTTAAATCCAAAACTAAACAGCCGCCAAAGTTGTTATCCTCATCAGGTATAAGAGGTACCAGCGCATTTTGAACTTGGAAGTTATGGCGGTGCGTGACATAAAGCTACGATCGCGTTTGTCGAAAACTATGTTTTATCTCGTGATTTTTTAGCCATTGAAGACGTTGCCGTATTTGAAAAAGTGTTTATTGAAATGTTTATTTGTTTCATTTTATTTTTATTTACACCTTTTTTTGACCTGAAATCAGCATTTTTGAGCTTATACGTTGCGTGAAATTACCATTTTCAGGAGCCCATCATGGGCTCCTACCATTTTGCTGTTTTCTAAGTGAAACCAACATCCTTGCCGTCACGCGTTAACGTCAAATTAACATTTTAACCTATTTAGACCTGAAATCAACATCATCGAGCTTATGCGCTGCGTAAAATTGACATTTTGCTGGTTTCTAAGTGAAACCAACATCCTTGCCGTCACGTGTCAACGTGAAATCAACATTTAAACCTTTTTTGACCTAAAAGCAACATTTTTGAGCTTATACGTTGCGTGGAATTGACATTTTGCTGGTTTCTAAGAGAAATCAACCTCCTTGCTGTCACGCGTTAACGTGAAATCAACATTTTAACCTACTTAGACCTGAAATCAACATCATTGAGCTTATGCGCTGCGTGAAATTGACATTTTGCTGGTTTCTAAGTGAAACCAACATCCTTGCCGTCACGCGTTAACGCGAAATCAACATTTTAACCTACTTAGACCTGAAATCAACATCATTGAGCTTATGCGCTGCGTGAAATTGACATTTTGCTGGTTTCTAAGTGAAACCAACATCCTTGCCGTCATGCATTAACGTGAAATCAACATTTAAACCTTTTTTGACCTAAAATCAACATTTTTGAGCTTATACGTTGCGTGAAATTGACATTTTGCTGCTTTCTAAGTGAGATCAAAGTCCCTGCGGTCGCGGCGGGCCGATCCTTTGTTATGATAAACCGAGGCGAGACTTCGACTTATAACAAAGGCTTGGCTTGGTTATTATAACAAAGGATCGGCTCTGTTTATCATAACAAAGGCTCGCCTTCGTTTATTTGCAGCCTCGGCGGGAAAAGGGCGTTAGGTATTTTAATCAAAAGTGAACTTTGTCGAAAACGCTCCAAATTTCGCATAGAGTTTTGTTTAGGTATGTTTAGCAATGTCCCGTAGTTTTTGCGCTAAACCTTGCTTCGTTTTCAGGATATTGCGTATGCAAAAAACCACTCGGTTTTCCTAGCGGCGTCTTTATAAAGCGAAGCAAAAACCAGCGGCAAAAATACAGGAACACGTTTTTCTATTACATTGAAGACCACATGCAAAAATTCAGCTAATTTGGAGCAAGAAAAAAGAAAAGCAACCAAAATCATCACTTATCCCCTTTTATGACTAGCTTCTTCAATTATTCAGATGCGTGCTGTCTTTGTGGCATTAACGGTAAAATTTCAGTTGGAAATAAGAACAACCAATGGAGCTTTCAGCCATTTCCTTCGCCAAAATGAAACTTTAATATAGTAAACTCTTGCCAAAACCAGTTGGAAGAACCGCCAAAACATCCTTTCCTTCGAGTAAACGAGAAATGGTCTCCTTTTGCTTGCGCTTTAACACCAATCCTCCAAGACAAGAAGCAGACAGACGATCAAAATCAAAACATTTTCCACAAAATTCTCTTGAAATCGCTGCCATTTTGGCCGAGCCGCGAAGTGATGAATGTCACTTTCTGTCACTCAAGTTGTCAACGCTCTGCTACGCTCTGATAAACTCTATTGTCCCTTCGACCAATCAGGTGTTGCCGTTGCTGGAGCAACTAACGTAGTGAACACCAGACAAAGTGAAGCTGTTACAGTCTCCCTATTTTTTCTGCCCCGTCACCCCCACGCTATTAAGCCCAACCGCCACTACCCACGGGCATTTTGTACTCTCCCCAGTTTCGCTCGCATCAAGAGACCAAGATGGTGGCTCATCGAACTCAACAATCGACATCTACGATCTCACGGAAAAATAGGGGACTGTGAACAGTCTACTAAATGTGTGGTTCCAGAAAATATCCACACCCCCCACAAAGGGTTTTTTCCAGTTTGACCCCCCACCCCCCAGGATTTTCCATTCCAGGTGGGCTTCACGGTACTGGCCCCACCCCCTGGAATTTCCATGATTTTTTCTACTTGGGCCCCCCTACCCCTCTGAAATTTGGTATCCATAAATAACAAGACAACTCATTAATTGTGCCAAAATTTAGCCGCAGCTGTTTATAGTTACATTGTAGACGAAGACGTACTTTTTCACGGTAGACTGCAGATGCGGCATGTTCCTTCATGTCATGTTAAAATGTTTGAACCAGCGTTTAAACCAATAAACAACTGACTTAGAAGTGCTTCACTCCCAGATGGCATGGCAGCTGACTTTTTCTTCATTAAATTAAAATAAGTTTCATACAAGAATCTCGGAGCATACATAAAGCTCTTTCAAATGAGCCAGTCAAAGTTTTAATTTATGCATGGTCAAAATAACATATTGAATTACTTTACCCATGCAGTAAAGCTGTCACGCAACATTTTTTCCAAACAGCTGTTTCCCAAATGCCTTTTATTTCTTCTTTCACCAAAGGAATACATCAATTAAGTCATATGCTTTGTCTGTGAAGGAGGTAGTCATTTTGAGAGAAATTGTTTTAAAATGTGAAACTGAAAAGCTTCCAACATGTACCAGTTCTCAAATATCATAGGTATGCCCCTGAACTATAGCTTATTTAGCAGGTCTTAGTACATAGCTTGATGTGAAACAAGTCTTGCATTCCATGCACATCTCAAAAAAGAAATTGGAAAGTAATGGGGGTGGTCAACCATGCCTTAGATAGGAGGAGGTCACAATTTTGTGCCTTCAATGAGCAGATCTTTACAAGGAAATTTTTGCAGCAAAAATTCATAGAAATCTCTCAAATATTTACAAAGTTATGACGTTGTGTGCCAAATGGCACTGTTAGGGAGTAAAGGGTTAAAGTTTAGTTTAGTTTAAGAATCAGTTTGTCTGCTTATGTTCCAATCTTCTAGGAACAATTTTTAAACGTCATCGCTTCAGCATGCATTGTGTGCCATTTATTTAATTTGTCATACGTGAAACACGCATTGTTCAGTTGTTCTATAAATGACATGAAATCCCGGCTACTGCTCCAATAACCCTCGCTGTCCACGGTTATATATAGTTCAAGACAAATGGCTTTGAATTGACTTTGCTCACTTAGCAAACTATTTACTATATGGGTAACAATGAAAACATGTGATAACCTAGTTACGGCAAGACCAAAGCAGGGAATAATTTTGTGCAAGTATCAAACGAAATAATCAAAGTACGAATCTCATTTAATTGATGGTATGATTAGTGCTGGAAAAAGCATCTGAGCTGCGTTTAAGCTAAATACAGCATGGTCTTCAAAGTATAAAATCAACTTCGTTGTTCATATATTGCTGCACCTTTTCATCAGCATTTTGTTCAACTTGATGTCCAACAAACATGATGCTCAGGATATGACAAAGAATCTAACGTTTATTTCAATGGATGGAACATTTCTGTCGGTTTGGTTACCTGAATCGATTGGGAAAGCACGATAGTATTTATTCATGAAAGTGAAGTATGATCATCGCAGTAAATTTTCCAATTTAAGCAACTGGAAAGAAGCTTCTTCTTTCCAGTTGCTTAAATTGGAAAATTTACTGCGATGATCATACTTCACTTTCATCTACTACCGCAGTTCAAATATGAATTATTTCATATATACTTTACATCATTTCACTCACGGGAAGATATGAACTCAATTAATTGACCTCGCTCCCAATGTGTGGCTTCATAGCTCAGTTGGTAGAGCATCGCACCGGTATTGCGGAGGTCACGGGTTCGAATCTTGTTGAAGCCCTGATTTTTTTTCAGGCTTCTTCTTTCCAGTTGCTTAAATTGGAAAATTTACTGCGATAATCATACTTCACTTTCATCTACTACCGCAGTTCAAATATGAATTATTTCATATATACTTTACAGTATTTATTCAATCACATATCACACCGACTGGAAAGAAAACTCTTTGAGTAGCTCCCCTCCCCTTCGGAAATTTACCTATTTCAAACTCCCCTACCCCTTGGAATTTCTGTGATCCTCCATTGGGGGGGGGGGGGGGGGGGGGGGAGAGGGTATGGATATTTTCTGGAACCACACAATTTCCAAACACAGAGAAGAAAGTTGAAAATATAATGTTCAGTGGAGTATTTGTCACAAACTTTGAGGTGTTTGGAATGTGGTAAAAAGCATTCTTGAGTGTTAGAAGAAAGCAATTTTTTTACCTACAGTAGTTTCTTATCTGTTTGATATGTCATCTACCACATTTACCAATTTATTGTTTTCTTATGTAGATCATTCATAGACGACTTTGAATCAGTGGTTGCAAAATGTGTTGGTAGGTGCACCATTTTGACTTGACCATTTTGTTGCAAGCACATCTGACATTATTCTTTTATGCTAAGAGATAATTAGTGCCAGTAACAAACACATATGTTAATAATCTTGAGTACAAACCGTGACATGGAACATTGTCATAACTAACTCTAATCTTGTGATAGGAAAATTATAAACTTTGAATGAATGCCTTCCTTTACAAAGAATGATTGTATTTCTAACAGCTTGCCATCAGATGTACATACAGCAGCCCTTTATTGATGGAGAATTCAAGAAATGTTAAACATGTTAAGGATCCCTTTTGTCGAAGCTTTTCCATACTTTTTGACTAGATATTATGTCAATGCTACCTGTCTTTTGAATTACAGCATGCAAGAGTATTGAGTTGTTAAACCAGTCATTAACTTGGGTTGTGCTGTTTAATCCAGCAGATGTTACTCTCTGGAAACACTTGGTAAATGCATTTTTCCTTGATCTTTTGGTTTCAGTTGATGATGACAACTCTCCACAATGGAGGAAGTTGGCTTGGAGTCAGGACTGTTCTATGTTGGCTTGTTCTTACAGGTTTGTAATGTATTGGGTTGACCAGTTTGCTTACTTACATGTTTGCAAGGCTGTTAGAACATCATCAATATTTTAATTTCTATTTAATTTTCTTCAACTAGCTCTGGTGACATAGTAGTGTTTGACCTTGCTGGAGAGCTACTCTTTACAATTTCTCAGGTAAGTTACAAAATGTCAAGACGTGATTTTAATTAAAATAAATGGATGCTTTTAAGTAGAGCTTGTTTGAGGCACTAACTATAGATGCTGTTTTTATCATTTCAATCTAGACTGTGGGAACTATTCCTTCAGATCTCAGTGACTGCATAGCTGGATTGGTTTTTATTGAGCATAAACATAGCTCACAGTGGTAAGAAGATGATTAACATTAATTGACATTAATTTATTTTTTTGTGTTGTAATTTAAAATTTTTTGAACCTGTCAGTGATATCGTTATTTTTCTGACATTGATATATGACTGGTGTCTGATAATAAATTAGTAATTTTCACTAAACTGAATGTCCTTCTTTGCAGGTCTGCAGAGCTGTTAGTGATAAATTATTGTGGTGAACTTAAGAACTATTTGGTCAGGTTTGTGTGCTGCATCACAATAAAGAGATTGTGTGGTTTTTTTTTTTTTGAGAAGAGAAGCATTTTCTCCTTATATGTACTTTCTTCATCACTAATTGAATAAAAGATTTTACTCCATACATGATGATTATGATGTAACCCATGGAAATTGAGTGGAACTGAGGTAATCTTGAACAGTCAAAGATTCTGATGAGGTTAACATTGACTCAAGTTAATCGGTGTCCAGAGGAAATACTCCCCCCACCCAAATATCAGGATAGAATTAGGTTAGTCATAGGGCTGCAAAGACCACCCAGGACAGGGAACATTGCAGGGACCTCATGGGTGGCTTATATGCCACGTGGCGTGAGAAGGCCTAAGGAGGGAATAGGGCATTATTTAAGACCAAAACTTGCTTATTGTTGAAACTTATTGATTGAAATTTGAAGAAACAAAATGTAAATAAAAAGGTAATTATCTTATTTAGGTACAATGTGTGGTTCCAGAAAATATCCATACCCCCCACGGAGGGTTTTTCTAGGTTGACCCCCCACCCCCCAGGATTTTCCGTTCCCTGGGGGCTTCACAGTACTCCCGCACCCCCTGGAATTTCCATGATTTTTCCACTTGCCCCCCCCCCCTCGGAAATTCCGTATCCATAAAAAAACAAGACTTAACTCATTAATTGTAATAAAATTTAGCCGCAGCTGTTTATAGTTACATTGTAGACAAAGACGTACTTTTTCATGTTATAATTTTGTATGAGTATCAAACAAAATAAACAAAGTATGAATTGCATTTAATTGACGACATGATTAATGCTGGAAAAAGTATCTGAGCTGTATTTAAGCTAAATACAGCACAATCTTTGAAGTATAAAATATCAACTTCATTGTTCATGTATTGCTGCACCTCTTCGTTGGCATTTTGTTCAACTTGACGTCCAACAAACAGGATACTCAGGATTGCTATTGGTTGTATGACGTTGGGAGAAAAATGGAAAATATATGACAAAGAATCTAACATTTATTTCTCAACAGATGGAACATTTCTGTTGGTTTGGTTACCTGAATCGATTGGGAAAGTACTGTAGCGTTCATTCAATCGCATTTCAGACCCACTGGAAAGAAAACTCCTTGAGTAGCCCCCCTCCCCTTTGGAAATTTACCTCTGTAAGGCCCCCTACCCCTTGGAATTTCCGTGACCCTCCATGGGGGGGGGGGGGGGAGGGTATGGATACTTTCTGGAACTACACAATGTATATTCAATATCATAATGATGATAGCAAGGAAACCATTGTAATATTAATGTCTTTCTTTTAGCTCTACCAATGGTTTCCAAAAGAACCACACATTCTCCTTTGCCAATGTTCTACCTCATGGAGTTTGCAGTGTTGTGTATCATCCTCAGCACAGCCTGTTGATTATTGGCAGTCTTATTGGTCAGGGGCAGAGAAATTCGACAGGTGAGTATAAAAAGAAACTATAATCTTAACAAGTGGACAGCGGATGTAAAACTTGTTGTTCCAGTGGTAAATCAAATAGAACGTTCCATTCCACTGGAGATGTTTTGGAAAAAAAGAATATCTTCAGAGGTATTTCTCTTTTCTAATTTAAACTAGAGGAATTGGAAAATCACTTCACCATTTCCTTTGGTCACACTATTCCCATGCTTTTTTCATGAAATACACAGCCATTCTCTTGGGAAATGAAATTGCATACTGTGAAACTGTTAGCATACTGTTAGTCTTCTGCATGTTGGTTATTTGGGTTGTCATGCAATGGTCCTCCCCCACTGGGAACATTGCATGGTAAAGTCTGCATACAAGCTAACTGGCTCATCAGGCCAGAGCTTATCTCAGTTTCAGTGGCATGAAGCGACTAGGAGTATTTCTACTCCCCCCTGGATGGGATGCTAGTCCATCACAGGGTTACCCCCAGCATTAAGTTCGCTAGTACCCATTTATTCACCTGGGTGGAGAGAGACACCGTGAGAGTAAAGTGTCTTGCCCAAGGACACAACACAATGTCCCCAGCCAGGGCTTGAGCCTGGACCGCTTGATCCAGAGATGAGTGCACTAACCGTGAGACCACCACACCTCCCACAACATTGCATGACAACCCAAATTATGGGTGCATAGGAGACTTGTAACTTATTTTAGCTATTTGTCATCATACATTTTAAAAGTGTAAGCTAATAATTGCTAATATCAAGATTTGTTTTGTTTAAAAACAGATGAGTCATGCCCAGCCTCTCAGTGTGGTTTGACAGCATGGAGGATTCTTTCAGGGTATCCACATTACAGTCTCATCGAAGATGAAGGCACTAAGTTTATTAAGGTTGGTCGCAGCATCTGTGAATGCAGTGAGCTGACAAGTTTGTTGAAGTAACTTTTTAATTTTCCTCCAAAGCTAAAACTTATTGTGATGATGCATCACTTAGAGATGTTTTAACATAGTTGTATTTATGATTCAGGCTGGATCTGGGATTTTAAACAAGCTTAGAAGTCTCCCGCTACTTAACCCAAGAACTGAGGGACAGGTTAGAGACCTCTCTGTAATGTTATTCCTCAGTAATCTTGAGATGAAAAGCTTGACATGCATCTAACTCCAAAAAACATGTCATAAGTATTCACTTTTAGTTGAAATTTATTTAGTTTTAGTGTTAAAAAAAAAGTGAAGCCTTGGAGCCGAATGGCTTATAGCTGCTGGAGCTTATCCCGATTTCTGTAGCATGAAGCAGCTAGGAGTATTTCTACCCCCCCCCCCCCTCCCTGGATGGGATGTTAGTCCATCGCAGGTCACTCCCCCGCAATTTGTTAGGTTTCCCCAACAATTTGCCGGTACCCATTTATACTCCTGGGTGGAGAGAGGCACTGTGAGAGTTAAGTGTCTTGCTCAAGACACTTAAGGAGGTAAGTAAAAATGATGGACATAGAATTGAATTAAAGGTTCAACTCCCTGTTTACTTACAATTAACATACACTGTAAGACGAAACCTGCTTTATTATGTCAACTAACGCTAATGTTAGGAACTTATCACACAAAGATGCATGTACATCTTGGTTTCCTTTAGGATGGTGTGGTTCACATGTCCCTGTCCCCAGATGGTACCAAGCTGGCAGCCCTTCATTTGTCAGGAGCCTTGTCTTTGTGGCAGGTGCCATCACTTAGGCATAAGAGAACATGGACGCAAGATGATCAGGTACTTTTTAAAGGGGCTCTTGGTCATTAGCTATTGCAGGTTTCAGTGGTTTTTGCTGGCAAAATTTACCACACCTCATGAATTACATCTAAGTGTAGTGAACTGAATTGGTAGAATAACACGAATTGTATATTAGAACCTGGCTTTAAAAGTATGTCCAACAGTCACAATGATGCAGCTACAATGTATGTCATCTCTTAAATAACTGTAACATACAGGTATAGCAAAGAAATCACAGACACCAGCCATAGTTTTAGGTTATTTTATTTGGCATCTCTGCTGTTTTTTTTGTGATACATGGCAGTTTTTCTTATGTTCAATTCCTGGCAGCCTCCAGTCAAACATCACGAAGAACGTCCTGGATTCCCAGCATCAAAACCATTGGATTCTACCAAGGGTTGGTTTTAAAAAAATGCACCTTTTACATATTAGGTGGAACAGTTGATAAAATATAGCTGAAGATGTTTCCCATCATTGATGATCAGTGTTAATTACTAATCACAGATTTCTGGTAATACTGATAGAGATTATGATACTAATAGTGAATTTCAATAACAGCAAGGCAAGCCTCAACTTATGTACTGTAAATTTCTTTGTACTTTTCCAACTAAGGCTTCATGTAATAATGGAAAACATCTGTTGTATTATTGGCTCTTGTAACATTATTTTTATTAGGTTTTTCTGGTCTAATTGAGGGTTTTATAACCTTTAAAACTGATGTTGTTTTAATTGTTTACATTCTTAGATACTTCCTTTTATGGTTTAATGGATGTTAATTGGTGGACTGAGGAGGTGAGATGAACCTGAAAAAATAATGTTTTAGTGTTACTTTATCATTCATGTGTAAATACTTCAACCAAATAAATATCAAAAGTAAACAAATGGGAATTAAATTAAATTAAACAAAGATTATGGACTACTAGCACAACATGTGTACTTTGAGCGGACAAACTTGTTATCTGACGTATTAAAACCAAAGACTTCTGTGTGTTACTTGTTAGAATACCAAAGATTCTGTTTGGTCAGATACTTCTACAACTAACAATGTTGTCCAGGTTCTATGTACCCCTGTAGGTCAATGTGCACTGTCTAATAGGTTTTTTGACCCAGTCCATGACTGTAGTTGTCGTGCAAGGGAGGGGAGGCATAGGTGACTCATCTCCCACCCAATCTACCCATGTGCCAGCATTTCAAGTGAAAAATTTACCAAATGAATGTGTTAAGCTTATTACATTGTTGTCCTACCAGGCTTTAATTCTGTCTCACAGCATAGGAGCATTAACTGTATCATCCACGGAACAAAGGTATGGAGAATAAATTAACATTTTTGTGGCTTCTGGTTGAAAAAAATCTCAGTTAGGCCTGTGCTTGGAATAGCCATGAAATGATGACTAATACTAATGTTCAAAACAGCTCCTTGCTACTGTGAGTTTTAAAGTGAGTAAAAACTGTAATATTTTAAGGATGGTGCCTACTAAATACAAAAGTTTTTGTGCCAGATTAGGACCATGCGGATAAAGTAGATCTTTGCAAGGTCTATTGGAATCCACAAAGAAAAATGGGGGTAGCCACACATTTTTTCAAGATAATTAGCCTTGAATCTCAACAAAAATGCTGACATCAGCATTTTTCTGGAAAAGAAGGAAAGGATATTTCTTCACAGATTCCATTTGAATTTGCCCTTACATACAGGAAAGCAAACACGTTTATAAAGATCTTAAAACTACATGGTAACTGGTAACATAAAAACCACTTTTGGTAATTGCATCAGTGCTTTTAGCGTCTATGACAGCCTTCCTCTGGTTCAGCTAAAATACAGTCTGAAATAGCTTTTCCTTACAACCAGAAACTGATCATGTGTTGAATAGGCTTGCCACCTCCATTTTATAACATAAAATGTAGGGGTTACCACGTGTTTTTTAGTGCAAAGTGGACTATTGGGATGGTTTTGGGGGCTGCCATCCGCTAAGGCACTATGGAACTAAGGCTTTATGGAAAGTAAGTCCTAAGGTGCTAAGGTGTAAACTTTAATGTTTATTTTAATTAATTAATTAATTAATTTCAATTAATTAATTAGTCTAGAGGCAAGGAAGTGGTTGGGGGTGGGGTGGGAGAGGTACTTGTGCACTCTATGAAAGACATGTCCCACCTACGCCGGTTGAGTATGAACATTGCAAAGCCATATATTTGTTTCAGAAAACCCCTTGCTCTCCTTGTGGTACTATTCTCTTTAGAACAAAACCAATTTGCTCTATAGGCATGGCAGATAAGTTAGCATTCGTATCTTCTATGTATTAGGCAGAGGATACATTACATACGGATTACACAAATGTTGAGTGGTTTTCCTTATGGTAGAACGCAACATGTAAGACGCATGTGTTCTAGCATCGCTAGTGTTATACACTATGTTTCCATGCAGTTTTAGTTTTATATCTCATGTGATGTGAACAAGGACGGCAGTTATATTTCAATTAGTGCCACTTCTCCCTTTTTAGAGCAAAACTGAAATGTTACTGTGGATGCATATCTTTTAGAATTACCCAAAGGTCGGTTCAAAATTTTCAAACTACAATAGTGAGTTTGTCAGGGTTCAAATAAAGAAGGGAAATGTATCACTTCTCCTTAGCAGCTTATTTATTTCTTGCCTTAATTGCATCTGTAAGAGAGACCAAAAAGTTTCTGAGATGGTCGCTTTAATACTCTTCAAATTGTAAATTTGTGACAAAAGAACCAGGAAAGTGCTCAAATATTGCTGCAGATGCCGTATCATCTAATGAAAGCACAAATTAATTTAATCAGTCTTTGAGGAGACTCATCCACCAATGCAGAATATAATATCGGCCAAGTAGCACTGTTTACCTTCAATACTTCTTGTTGAAACACTTCTCCGTTGTTCTATCGATACTGTTGTGTATTAATTTTGAATTGTGTTATTGTTTACAACAAAGGTGGCACCAGCAAAAGAAAAAGAATGTGGTATTCTGTGACTATCTGATAATTGAATTAGCTCTTCTTTATTGCTGAAAAAAATTACGTTTTGAGTAAAACAAAATCGTTTCTCTTCCATTTCTTCATCAGATATTTAACTTTCTTTCATTTACCTCCAGTGGTGACAGAAAAAACAAGCAAATCCTCCATGTGTTTTGGAGAAAACAAGGGTTTTATTTTGCATACCTTTGCTACAAGTTGGCATGAAAAGCTACAAGTACCAAGCTACAAGTTGGCATGAAAAGCTAAATTGTCATGTTTACTGCTTAAATGTAATATTGAATTTTAAATGAACAAAAATCAAAGTAAAACACCAGAGTAAAATTTAAAGACTGTCGCAACAGACAGTAATAAAATATTGAGTAATTTTTGGACCTTGAATGAAGCAAAATACAACCATGAAACATACACACTGCTTAGGGGAAAAGCCTTAGCAGACTACCAAGGTAAATACAAACCGGAAGTGAACTGAGCAGGGGTGGAGTACTTGTGCGACTGCCATGCCAGAGCTACAGTATCAATACAATTGCACTCTGCACTATCTGAGATTGTCGCACTAGTTATTAGTTGTCGCACTAGTTGCATTAGTTGTCACACTAGTTATTCATCTTTTTTGAAAACTTTTACAGTGCCCATTACATTTTTTCCTGTCACCTCCCCACAAAGTGAAACATTTGCATCTCTCACACTTGTTTTGCGTGCGCATTACGCCATCTGCAAGTACATGTTTGCAGTTGGATTTCAGTATAATTTTCAATAGATAACAGCTAGTTTTTCAGCTGGAAGCCGTTAATAATTAGTGGTTAGCGATATGCTGCTATTCTGGCATTCCTGGTTTTAGTACAGATTCATTAAACTTGATTTAGTCACAGTAGAAAAATTTTGCTTTCATTTTAGTTGCATACTTGATAACATAGTTGATTACGTCACTGCAAACCTTAGCGGGTGCGTGGCTGTTAAACCATGCCTTGTGTGATGCACAGAACGTGTGTACACTAACAAAAGTTGGCACCATCCTTAAGTCACTTCTATCCCAGCATTGATAAAATATTAGATAAGAAAAGTAAATATTTGTTGCTAACATAGCTTTCTGTGTCTCTATGTCAGTCTTCATAACTTGCTTGGCAGCCGTCCAGAAAAGTGTGAACCATGGTCATGCATTACTGCTGCTTATGATAAAGGATTCCTTATCTTGGAGGTAAAGAACCTAAGAGATTGTTTAACAACTTGTCATTGGTAATGGTATTGCAGTACAACTTTGTATAGTCTTACAGGTATGCTGCAACTTTAAGATAGTCCAGGTAGGATCTGAAGTCAACCCAATAGCCCTCGGGAGCATCAACTGTAAAGATCACTTTCACTTGTGTTCTCTGTCCTTTTCTTGTAGATGATCAATATGGCTCAGGTCTAGAAAGAAACAAATTTGTCGTCAACACATTATTTTCCAAATTTTGTGTTTTGTTTATCTTTTAATTTAACTATAATATTGCTTTATAAGTATAATCCACAAAGAAAAGGTTAAATGTTTCAAAAAATAATGTCATATTGAGCCGAATGCTTTGCATTTCTTGAAAATTGAAATTGTCAGCATGGAGTTTTAATACTACAACAAAAGGAAAGCTCACTGTCAGCAAAATAATGATGTTTTTTTTACATTTCTTTTCTTTTGTAGTGTGAAAATGAAATCAAGAGCTTGCGATCCAAGCTTGTGCTTAATAATGGGAACGATGATGAGAATGAAGAGAAGGGAGAAGGCGAGTTAGACAGTGATGAGAATGATGACGACAAGGATGATGATGATGATGATGATGATGATGAGCCAACTCTGATGTCAAGATCAAAACATTGTGCTAAACAGGTTTTCTAACTAGTTTCCTCTTTTGTCAACGGACCTCGTATCGAACTGGTGTCACGACAAAACAAACTCAAATCCGGCCAATTCAGCGCCTTATGTGCTTGTGCTAATGAAGCAACAGTAAGAGAATAGCGTAATTATATTGACTAATAAAACTAGCGGCAAATGCCAAGCTTCTATGAATTTATCGTGTAGCAAAACAAAAGGTTTCTTTTGTTTTTCATTCAACAAAAGATCTCCAAAAAATACCCTTGGAAAACTGAGTTTTGCATACGTTATTTCTCGAAAACGAAGCACAAATCAACAAAAACAATAAATTACAGAACGATGCTTGTATTGTCAAAACAAGTAAGTCTGCCAAAAATTAGCTCGATCCTGCAAAAATAAAAATCTGCCAAAAAGCTATATACGCCCTTTTTGCACGAAAACCTTCAATTATAACAACAATCTCTAAACCTTGAAAAAAAGAAATCTTCCAGTCACAACCCATAGTGATAACCTTCTGAATGCCTTTAAGTTGATTGATGGCCAGGTAAAATGCAGTGTCTTGCTGAAAAGCAAAGTAAATGGCAATAAAACTAGCATTTGATTGACTAAAAAAAAACTATTTTTACTCAAAGCTGTATTTGTTTTGTATGGAGGTTATACATTCTGTTTTACCCTCATGCTGTTATCTTTTGGATGATGCTAGACTAGAATGTTCAGATTAAAACATCAAGTAGTGTGCACTAGAATCTAGCATTCTGATCATTGAGAAACTCTGGTCTGATCATCTCAGGAGAGTTGATGATATTGCAGCATCTTCAAGGGGCAGCTGCTAAACTGAGCTGCATTTGCCATGCTGTCAAATTACCATGACAGCTGGTTTTTTAATGAAATCTCCCATTGCTCTGATGACATACTTCAAGTTTGGCACCACAGAAGGTTTTTCTGTCGCTAATATTTTGCTACATGTATGTGCTGATTTTAATAGAATTTGTTTTTAACATAATAAGTTTTTGTTTTTAAGGTGATGTTTTTCCTAACTGAAAGTGAAAGATTTCAACCACCTATTAAGATACGCAGGTAATGAAAGGACTCAAGCTTTGTGCTCAGTTCACTTCAGTGCTTCATTGATGCCTCTATATTTTTTGTTTACTCCAGATGTAATTGTAACAATCAATTGAAAGAAATCTGCATGTCTTCGTTTTGAATAGAACTGCTAGTATTTAAGAAATAGAAACCATGTACCATGTTTCTATTGAGTTACAGAAACATGAGTGGAAGTTTGGGAGAACGAGAAACGCTGTGGGAATATGAGCTGGAGGCAAGTGTTTCCACAGCTTTTTGGAGTTCTCCCAAACTTTCACGAGTGTTTCTATAACTCGATAGAAACACAGAGAACATGTTTTCTATTTCTTTTAAAAAACACCACGATGAAAAAAGAGAAACAGCTTGTTTACTTTGATCATCAAAATGTAAATTCTCTTTGCTCATGCCTTCATTCATCAACAGCTCATGCTAGTTCTGTGTTTCTATCGAGTTATAGAAACATGATTTTTAACCAATCGGCACACGTATTTTCTTAGGGCTGTTTTCTAAATAAGATTATAACCTGTTACTAACTGACGACAATGGTCATACTGGGGAATATTGTATATGTTTATATTGGAAGGTTTTTAACTGTAAAGAAACTCTTCAATTACAGTTTAGAAAATTTAGTTATTTCTGGATGTTACTTTTATGCAGAGTTCTTCACCGCACATATCGACTAGTGTGTTTAAGGTCCACGACACCTGAGGAACTCTATGCTAGGAAGGTAAAATTGTTCAGTGATCTTAACAGTGATTGGTTCTTTAGTGTTG
This sequence comes from Orbicella franksi, assembly GCF_964199315.1. Lineage (NCBI taxonomy): Eukaryota > Metazoa > Cnidaria > Anthozoa > Scleractinia > Merulinidae > Orbicella > Orbicella franksi. The sequence goes on from NC_138145.1 coordinate 25,986,740, forward strand.
TTTCTTCTTACAAGATCTACCTTCAGTTCTGAAACCCTTTTTTAAAATGAGACATTGAAATTAAGGTTTTTTTGTTACTTGGCAGTTCTAATTTTCTATGACATTGAGCAAACTTTGTTTTGTTGTTTCAGATTGAACACGAGGAATATGGCGAAGCACTAGTCCTTGCACAGACATATGGATTAGACAGTGACTTGGTTTATCAGAAGCAGTGGAGGAAATCCAGAGTTTCTGTAGCCTCAATCCATGACTACCTGGTACATGTGACCAACAATGAGAATTTTGTATTACTTTATTTGAAGGTTTTGAACACAAGATTATACAGATGTTCATAATATGTCTCGCTCTGAGAGCAGGCAAGTTGAACCAAATCCTGAGGAGGAAAGAATGGGGTTTCTCAAACTCATTAATAACTCATCAAGTTTAAACAAAAGAAACCATGACCATGACAGTGTTTGGATATCTGATCTTAATTTGCATAGATTTTTTACGATAAATTTTGTTTCTCCATTTTCTCCTTAGTTTTAGTTTCAATTGAGAAGATATTTCAAACACTCAAGACAGTGTTTGACCACATTTCCAAACACCTCGAAGTTCGTCAAAAATACTCCGCTATGCGTTGTAGTTTCCACTCTCTTCTCGGTGTTTGGAAATGTGGTCAACCACAGCTTTTCATGTTTGATATATTACATCATGTCTGAATGGGATTGTCTAGTCTAGTGCTGAAAATTATCATCAACTGGAGACATGTGACAGAGTATTATGGTATCATTGCAGAGTAAAGTCAAGAATCGTTTGTGGGTTCTGAATGAATGTGTGGAGAGAGTACCAGAAGACTATGAGGCTGCAAAACAGCTGCTGCGCTATGGTCTTCATGGAACAGATGCCAAGGTAGTGGACAATGTGGGTTGTGAAAAAGGACCCTTGCCATTTATTATAAAGGCAAAAGAAGATGAGCTTGAAGATGATGAGGAGAGAAAGAAGAAACGTAGAGAGCTTGAGGAATCCTTAAAGTTTGTCAGGTACTGCTCAAACACAAAGATTAACACATCAAGGAAAACATCTGATATAAGTAGCCCTGCTCATAGTCCAGTAAGTGGTCTCTTATGGGAGGTGAATTTAGGTTAGAGCATCAAGCTCCTTTTGAGTTGAGAACTGTCTCAAAAGAGGTTTGGTATATGTATAGCAGAGGTTTCATTAAGGGCTGGGCACCAGGCAAATTAACCGGCTGTGAGGATGATTTTGCCCACCTAGTTGGACCATCTAGGGAAGGTTTTTTCATCAAAAAGCTCAATTCAAAATGTTTCGCCTGCCTGTGAAAACCAGTTGTCCTTCTGCTAAAAACTTTAATAAAACCCCTGATATACATGTGCATGGAGATCCACCAGCACCCCTGGATAATCTGTAAGTGTCATGAATGAAGCTTTCAGGTAACTAAATGCAGTGTCTGCCTGAAATTGCTTTGTGTGAATGTTGACTTTTGTTGCAATGCAAATAAGAAAACTTACCTAGGAGAGGGCTATTGATCATCACCACTATAAAGAAAAAGGCAAGAAGTGTCCCCAGTGGACACTATCTTTTTGAGTAATTCAGAGGTATACATGTAGTACATGGTACTGTAAAATGCTGAAAAATGAGTGATGTAATTTGGATCAGTCAAGAGACCTTTAAGTTTGATCATCCATTGTTTGGTTCAACAAGTGTATCATCTTTTGGATTAGGATTTTCTCAGGTTGCCATCTAATTTATGCACATGATGATGGGTACTCTACATTCTATTTTCTAATATATTCCTAAGCTATTTTGCTGATATTTATTTGAAGTAAATCCTTTTTTTATCAGTTTCAATCTGGAGCAAAGAGACATTTGTATGTACCGTCTGAAGCTTCTTCAATACCTTGATCGTCTCTCCGCCTATGAAGTTATTTTAGGTGGAGTCCACATAGCTCATGAGGAGTACTGCCACACCTTCTTTGAGAGATTTAGAGAGTTGAACATTATTCAAGCTGCTGTGGAGTATGCTAGGGTATGTTTACTATACACGGCTCTGTATGATCATTTTTCTGACTTGCTAAAACAGTTATGTGAGATATTTCTGCAAAGTGCAGAGAAACCGTACTGACAGACCATCAAAATCTAGTTGCATTATAGTGGGTGGGTTCCAAAATAAGACAATGACTACATTTTTGTTGGTGGTTGTTAGGTACTTTTGCTTCTGATAACAGAAATAAAAGCCAACAGAGAGAAATCTGTCCATATTTTTCAACCAAATATCTCTGCACTGAGATAATTGCGCAAATTTGTAGCGATCATTGTTGGATTTTTGTCAAATTTGAGCTTGACAGAGCAGTGGACAATTAATATGTCCTCCCATTTTAAATGAAGCCTTTCCCTATGTACCTTGGGGTATATACTACTGATTAGCATACCACAATGCCAATATTATTTTTGTGTTATTTTTTTAGGAAGGAAACGGGGAAGCATTGGATGCAATCTTCTCATATCATGGCCAAGAGACCCTTCCACACAGGCTTGCTATTCTTTCTAACTTTGATGAGACTTTGCCCCCATCGGAGTATAGATCTCTTCTTCCAGAGGCAGGGTGAGTGTTGTTTACATTACATATAATTTCTGCTTGGTTTTCAGTACTTTCTTATTTTTGAATTAAGGTATCAGTAAGGGGAAAATTTGCAATTTTGCATAATTTTACTTTTTTAAGCGGTTGGATAAATCTTAAAGTAATCTTTAAGATAAAAAAAACTCCACGAAAAAATCTTATATCTGCCGCTAGTTATTGCGCGAGAAAGATTGTTTTGCATATTAATTACTTAATTGAGAGTTGACAAGTTCTGTCAAATGAATTTATTATCGAGGCAAGAAGTCACATGACATCAAGATCATGCTGAGTTGACATGCGATTCGCACGCCATAATCAGTGGCGGATGTCTTCAAAGAAGACAGAGCGATCTTGCCTGTTTTCATCAGCTAAAGGAAGGCCAAAGAAGGCGAAAAACACTTTCAACAAAGAGTGGGCCGCTAAATTAACGGAAAGCGGCAAAGGGTTCGTTTTACAATCAAGAAAAATTGCTGGATGAACGCGACAACGATCACGATCATGAAGCCAGCGAGCAAGCCGAAAGGAGCGCAAGCCGCGCTAAAATACTGTTGCAAGAAACTGTCGAAGCAGAGGAGATTGACGAAGAGAAGTGGACGAAATTGAAAGGCAGATCGATTGTACAAAATTAGAATCACCAGTGCAACATTTTTTTTTTCTTACCCAGCTACTGTCATTTCTTCCAGTATCTTTGCCTTTGCATCAACATCAGTCAATGTAGTCCCGTTAACGACGTCCTCTCCAGCGTTTCCCTTTGTGCGCTTGCATTTTCTCGGGAACCTTCTACGGGTCTTCGGCATGTTAACAGTGACATGGTCATAATTTTGAAGATTAGTCAACCGATACGTAAAATTTCGAACGCTAATATGGTAAATCAAAAGATAATTTCACGTTTACTAACTTTGGAATTCTGACTTCACACATGAAAAAGCGGTTTATTCACTGGTGAATAATTTACTGCTCGCTGTCGCGGAAATTTGTACCTGTTCCATGTTAACTGTCACAGTCCTATTGTTATACAGAAAGTTGATTCCTCTGCGGTGTCTCCCTTGGTGTGATAATCTCATAACACTTGGATGCCGCCGAATTTTATTTTTTCTCTGTTTCTCGAAAGTAAAAAATAGGCGAGTTGTACATGCATTTTGAGTTACAGGTCGGCAGCCCCCTGGACCAAATTGGCTGAAATTCGGAGAGAATGTTGTCAGAATGATCGCCGACAAAAACTTGTCTGCGAATTCTGATTACTCTTTTCATTAAAAAGTTATGCCTTTTTTTCGTGGGCAGTCCTATTTTTCTCCCTTTTCTAACTTTATCCTCTTGTAAAATAATAACAAACGCATGTGCCAAAAATCTGAGACACGGTTTTTGAGGTCAATGTGTGAAGAAACGGATGCCATGTTAATCGTTTTCTCCGACCTAAATTTAGCGGGCGCATACCTTGATTTATGGGTTCGTGAATCTTTGTAAATATATTCACATTTTCGAAACACGGTAAATTTTTACCATTTTAAACAGGTCAGGTCATAATCTGTAGTTATTAAGCCTCCAGTAAATATACAGTTTATATGGGTTTTTGTTAAAGCCACGAACACTAGAGCGGACTGCGCATGGATGGTCAAATGGGTTATACTGATACCTTAAGGTGACTACCAGTGCATGTATATCAAGGCTGGCATTATTGTGTGTACTTCTGCAGCTTGATCAATCTTTATGGTGTTTTGTAAAATGATGTTGTGTAGACTGATTGTGACATAAACAAAGCTGTTGGATGGATGTCAAACAGAATGACTTAATTAGACTAACAATAGACAGATCAAAAGTTACTAGAACCAACCAATTTTTGTTGACAAACTTTACACAAGTCTTGCAGCCAATACTATCACAGCTTAACTGAGTGACCAATCAGTTTGAACAGGCCAGACTTACAATGCCATTGACTGACAAACACTTGACTCTGAAAACGGTTGTTAAAACGAGAGTCACCAACAACAGTTGCATAAGAATTACTGATACTTCTGGCTTCAAACTATCTGCTATGAAACTGAAATTTGGGCATATATAGCAATTTCATACAACAATTTTAATATTTTCAGGATTGAGCTAATTTTTGGCAAACTGACTTGTTTTGACATGAAAAGCATCGTTCTGTAATTGTTTTTGTTGATTTGCGCTTCATTTTCAAGAAATAATGTATGTAAAAACTCAGTTTTCCAAGGGTATCTTTTGGAGATCTTTTGTTGAATGAAAAACAGAAGAAACCTTTTGTTTTGCTAAAGGATGAAGTCACCGAAGCATGGCATTTGCTGCTAGTTATTCAAACCGATACAAGTTTTATTATTCATATAATTACACTATTCTCTTACTGTTGCTTCGTTAGCACAAGCGAATAAGGCACTAAATGGGCCGGATTCGAGTTTGTTTTGTCGAGACACCGGTTTGATATGAGCTCCGTCAATTTTTGTTCTGGTCTATTTCTCTACTTCTTTCAAAAATAAAAACATGTATTTAAAAAGAACCGTGCTGCTGAAGCTGCGAAAAGTACAGTCGAACCTCGATTATCTGGACTTCTTTCTCCGGTCCCAATTTTTTATGAATATTAATTAGTTGTGATCTACAAAACTCAAAGTCGCAAAAAGCCCAATAATCCCTTCAAAAGACTGTTGGAACAGTGTATTATCCTGTGCGCTTTTCAAAATTCGCAAGTGTGACAAGATAAATAAATATTCGGATGCGTTCAGCTGATATCTGATTGGCTCAATTGTTTTGTTACCAAGGAATTTTCATGCTTGATTAGTTCCTTCCATGTGGGTTATGTAAACACATGAGCGATCGATCGTAAACTCAAATAAAAAACATGTCTACGAAGCGAAAGCATGGTCGAAATGTTGGAACATGTACAGCAACTTGACAATCGGGAAATGCCTAATGCTCGCGATGTGGAAGATTGGCTTAATCTGGAAAACGAGCTCCCGACTTCACCGTAAATGTCTGATGAAGAGATTTTAGCCACCGTCGTCGGAGATTCAACGGAAAGCGAAAAGTGTGTGTAGCGATGAGGAAGATGAGGGTGAGGACTAGCATTGACTAAAGAGGCAGCGCAATGTTTCAAAAAATGCTTGTCGTGGATGGAATCACAGAACGATATTGACCCTGTGCAGTTAATGCAGCTAAGACGAATGATGGACTTCACAATGCAATCAAGCTACAAGTCTTTGAAGCAAACAAACATGCTTGAACATTTTAGACCTTTGTAAATACCTGAACTGAAAGTTTTTATTTGTAAATACATACAGGCTGATGTTTTCTTTGCTGTATACCTTTTGTTTACATTTCTATCTCATTAATATTCATGTTTTTGATTATCCAGACTCTCGATTAGCTGGACTATTTACCGAGGTCCCAACGAGTCCAGATAATTGAGGTTGGACTGTAACTGTTTAAGTTCGCGTTGTGTTGAAATTCACCTTCGAAGGATTCGCTCCAAAAGATGCCGTTTGGAAAACCAAGTTTTTTGCATACGTTATTTCTTGAAAACCGTAGTGCAAATCAACAAAAACAATTATGCAATGATGCTTTTCACATCAAAACAAGTCAGTCTGCCAGAAATTAGCTTGATCCTGCAAAAAATAAAAATTGGCCCAAAAAGCTATATACGCGCTTTTTGCACGAAAGCCTTCAAATAGGACAGAAGAGTGTTTATTTAAATCCTTGTGAGACAGGGCTAAGGGTGTAGAAAATTGTTCTATGACTAATGGGAAACCACTTGATGACTGGTTTCCTTGGTCTCAAGATCTTGCATGTGATTGCTCACATTACGATGAACATTCTTTGCAAGTAGATGTTCACACCCCTATTATGCTGACAGCAACTCTTTTGCCTGCAGTTCTCATTTCTTATTATATATTAATCGTCTTATGTTATTGTTTTAGGTACTCATCAGATGATCCAGATATTTTAGAATGGGATGAGAAGTCCTGGAGAGATTCCGACTGGGTGGAGCAGGCTAAGTGCAGGCAAGCTTTAGGTTGGGATGACAGTGGAGACCCAGCAGAATTTATTTACCTTGAGAACCCTGATTTGCAACAGTACAGGTGGGTAGGGGCATGGCCATTCATTAGTGTTACATGTGACTGTTTCTGGTTTTAAAATAATCACAATGATTTAGTTGTACATAGATGTATTCAAAGTGTTGTTTAGGCTAGATGGCTGTGAAATGGTGGAAAATTATTTCATCTATTTTTTCCTGGAGATAGTTAAATCAACTACAATCATGGACAAAAGTCTTGGGACAAATTTCACTTTTGGCGCTTTTGCGTACACGCCAGGCGTGAATACAACTTCACCTGCCTAACCTCGCCCCTCACCCCTCATGCAATGTTGAAAACTAGTACGTGCAATTTCTCCTATTTTCAACATTGTGTTGGGTGGGTAGGGGGGACAGCAACCGGTTTATGAAGGATATATTAGCGTTTTCTTCATACTTCAGTTCTAAAACACAGATAATCCATTACATTACATAAGTGTCCCAAGGACTTTTGTCCAGGATTGTAGGTCTTCCAAAGTGCACGGTAAATCCTCTACAAGAATATCCCTCTTCATATTGCTAACTTTATTGTAATAGTGATGGTAGCTTGAAGTGACAGCTGAATCAGAATTGTTTATAGAAGTGTTGGTAACACGAAATTTTCAGTATTAGAATATAGCAATTACATCTCTATTATGTGAAGGTGAATTAATCAACATGACACGAGCGTGGGACAAAGAAAAATTCTGAGTCCCTGACAGGAATCGAACCCATGACCTCCTGAACACCGGACAGGCGCTCTATCCACTGAACTATGAGAACTCATGGAGAGCAAGGTCATTTAACTGAGTTCATATATGATAGGTGTCCTGCATATTGCTAGGATCAACGCTATTGAAGTCATCGTGAGTAGTGATAACTTAATAAAGATGGTGAATTTAAGCTCGGTAATGAAATGTGAAGGTGAATTAATCAACATGACACGAGCATGGGACAAAGAAAAATTCTGAGTCCCTGACAGGAATGGAACCCATGACCTCCTGAACACCGGACGGGCGCTCTATCCACTGAGCTACAAGAACTCATGGAGAGCAAGGTCATTTAACTGAGTTCATATATGATAGGTGTCCTGCATACTGCTAGGATCAACGCTATCGAAGTCATCATGAGTAGTGATAAGTTAATAAAGATGGTGAATTTTAAGCTCGGTAATGAAATGTGAAGGTGAATTAATCAACATGAGGTGAATTAATCAACATGAGTTCTCATAGCTCAGTGGATAGAACGCCCGTCTGGTGTTCGGGAGGTCTTGGGTTCGATTCCTGTCAGGGACTCAGAATTTTTCTTTGTCCCACGCTTGTGTCATGTTGATTAATTCACCTTCACATTTCATTACTCAGCTTAAAATTCACCATCTTTATTAACTTTTTACATCTCTATTAGCAACGCCATAGCTTTTAGAAATTGCAATTCCCTTGGTTTTCCAGGTTAGCTTTTCAGAGCTTAATTTTGTAAGTATTGCTGCAGCATGACAGAGAGTGAGGGAAAATGTACTTATGCCATAGTAAAGTAAATTTACCAACTAGTGAGTCTAGTGATGTTGCTTGTTATTCTGAAGGTGTGAGCTTTCTTCTGATGTTGTGACACAGTGGTACAGGAGCAGAGCCTGTGAGATGGAATGCCTCTCCAAGCAGGTGGTTGTTTTGACCTTTGCTCATAAATATACTTCATACTAGTGGTTGCAATCCATGTAAATTAATAAGGATTGTGCCCACAAGGAAAAAGAGTTTGTTGTGTGGATAATGTTATTGCACAAACAGAGCAGGTCGATTATGCCAATACTCATGTACATGTATTCCTAATCATATGTTTCTGTTACACTTTGGTAGCAAATCAGGTGAGATTGGTTCAGCCATGGTTTGTATTTTGGTGAGACCAACCAAGCCTGATATGCCGTCAAAGTGTACTTAAAAAGGTACCATTAGGTATTTACCCCACCCACATTTGGCTAAGTGACCATGATATCATAGCCACATGAAGTCAGTAACTTGATATCCCAGGATATCAGGATGGTAGACACACCTTCTGAATGGTTCAAATGTTGCAAATTTGGGTATATATGGTACTATTTATATGATTGCAATGAAGTAACAAAGTTTATTTTTTCTACTGAGAATTTTTCTTAGTGTAGTAAATTGTTGCAGAAGATCTGGAATGTCCTGCAGCATTAGCAGTAGCTGGAAAATTTTGATATGTCAGTTGGCAGTATAAACATGATTTGGTGTTGTATTATTTCTGTGAATAGGTTGGAAATTCCCTGGAACTAATAAAACTTGGAATGGAAAGAGGCATCAAGGTAAATAGTCCCAAGAGTGATCAATCTTTTTGTTTTCAGAAACTAATTGCCAGATATTTTAGAATTGAAACTAGTTGTGTTTTTATTAATCCATGTATCTCTTATTGTTTATCTAGGGGCTTAGAGATCTTCATGATGACCTTGTTACACTTGAAGTGTTAGTTTATGAGGTAGGTTTCAGTCACATGGTCACAATCATGCTCATGTATCGCTGCTTCTATAATGTTACAGACACAGCCAATCCAACTTTGAATAGAATTAATAAGAAGGTGTGTTACAAAGGTGTTAAAAAATTTCCCCTTAATTGGTCCAGCTCAGTTTATAAATATTCACATGTTCACATCACAACACTAGCTAGGATGCTTACATGTACTGTAAGAGGAAACCTCCTATTAACAGGAGATTTCCTATACATTGTAGGTGGAACCCTCCCCTAAAGGAGCAATTTTTTAAGACAGCAGCTCCTAAAAGTTAATGTTGCTTTATTTATTACGCGAGCAAGAAAATTAGTTAGAATATTAATATTAGTTCCCATAAAGGGATACCTTTTTAAGAGAGCACCTCCTAAAAGTTAATGTTGCTTTATTTATTACATGAGTGAGAAAATTAGTTAATATTGTGATTGACTGAGAGCAGATAAATTTATCTGCGCCATACTGCACAGTAATGTGTGTGCACTTATGAAAGCTTGAGCAATTAAGGATTTACTCTACTTGTGTTATTTGAAAAATTCCTTTAAAGGCGAGTGCAATTTTGAGAGAATTTTTGAACCTCTTTTACTGTATATGTTATTGCACTTTTATTCATGTGATTACCTTAAAGTATATACTAATTTTGGTCTTTGCTTGTTTTAGAGTTGTGCAGATGTTTATCTCAGTTTGGAAACATTTCAAAGCATGACAGAACTGGACAAACTAAGGATGCTACTTAAGAAGGTATGTGGGTAAATTTATTATCTGCTTAGTACATGCATGTTTTGCACTTTTGAGCATGGCCACTGGGTAAGTTATTTACACAGAAAATTGATCTCTGGTTTCTGTAAAGATTGCTTACATTCAGTTACTTCCATTTGTGTCCATCCATGAAGTGTGAGAAATTTAGCACTTAGTTTTACTTTTCAAACATTTAAGGTTTTGTCAGTTATGTGTCACTTTTGACCAATGAAACATTGACGGTTAAGTTGTAAACTTTAGGACGTTTGTGGTGCCATTCAAACATATCCTGTTCACCTGATATGTGAACAGGTAATAGACAACTTATTTATTTTATTTGGAAATTTTGCAAGTTGTAAATTATTTCAATTAAAAATTGCTAGGAAAATTAGTATGTTATCATAGAGACAATGAGGTTTTGTGCAAACCACCAAATACACTATATCCCTGTTTCAACACTGCATTTTATTGTTATCTATGCCTGTATTCAAATATATGACTCATTTGCTAGTCAAATATTTGCATGCGGTTGTAGATCATAATTCACACCATTTAATTGATTGGTGAACATCATGTCAGTAATGTTTAAACAAATTGCTATAAGTAAACAATTGCCAGAAGCTAAGAGAGGATTGATACTGGCTCTTGTAGTGTTAGAATTAAGTAATCCTTAACATAACAGGAAAAGCGAGAGCAGTAACAGTTTTTGCAAGGTCCCCAGGCTTACATGATGACCACTTAGGCATCTCTAACTTGCCTTCTGACTGAGTGGTGTTATCATGAGCCTGGGTATCCTGTGGTGTATGACAGTGTTAGGATAGTGAATGACAATAAATTGTGTGTGTTGTTGTTGTTGTAAACTATTGTTATTTTTCTGCTGTGTTTTACTTCTTTTTTGTGGTTGTCTGTTTTACTTCTTGCAGCAAGTATTTTTTCTAATATTTTTTCTACTTAAGTTTTGTATATTTATATGCTAATTTCATGATTAGGTTGCCCATTTCACTGTGCTCTACCGTGGAATTCAGGTGTTTGACCCAATTTAATGGTTGAATATCTGGATTCTATTGTAGATTACATTGTACATTGAGGCATGGAGTCATGAGTCATAATTATGTAAAACAGTAAACTGGCACGTATTGAAAAAGGAAAATACATTATGAACACTAGCAGTAGAGTTTAACATGGAAGTAATGTTATTATGAATATATATTATGCTGTTTTGTTGTGTCCAAGAGTTCTTTATGACCCTTCAGTTTTTGTAATGTACATTTTTCTTTTCTGTGTATTTCTAAAATGAATATAAAATATTAAAAGTTCAAACCCCAGCCAGTCAACACTTGTATCATCAGTGATATCTTTGGTTTCACTGATGACCTTCTTGACTGGGAAGTAGATAGTCACTGACAGTATCCTTGTTTCATATGATTTATCTTCACTCTTTATTAACATATCTGTGGATGGAAGAAGTGAACTCCGGGTCCAAGAAGCATTACTTGAAAATCTCCCCACATTGTTTTTCCTTAAAAACATAAATAAAAAAATAAAAAAGGAAATAAATGGGGAAGCATTGTAAATAACGAAACATTCAAAGTTATGTTGAGCCCCACTGTTGTCTGTAGCATTTTTCAAATCTTTCAACAGTTAACACAAACCTCATAGCTGTGTTATTTTAGCACTGATTGTCATTTCCTTGTACTTTTTCTTCTTTTAATTTTGAAGTCTACAGAGGAAACATTCATTGCGGACTTCAGGTGCTGGGTCATTCCCTTTTTGGAACGGCTTGGAAAACGTAAAAAGAAATCTCAAGTGAACCTGATCCGTCAGTATTTAACTGATGTTGCCAAGGTAGTGCATTTATGTGAAGGGTTGACTTAAGTAAATAGACGTGCACCCAAATTCCTGCCCCCTCTTCCAAAGAGATATTTGGCCTTAAACCCAAAAGATTCCATATTGATGGATTATGAGTAGTGTTTGCTTGGCTGTACTGAATGTTGCAAGGGCATGAAAATTCTAAAACTGAGTAACAGTCATTAAAGGATAGTCTATGGATCTTTGAAGTCAGGACACATAAGGCAACATGTTGCTGTGATAGGTCTCTGTGGCAAAGTACTTTTACCATGTATAAATAAAGTTATCAACCAATACTCCAGGGGCAAATCCAGGATTTTTCAAAGGGGGCAGGGAAGGGGGTTGCAGCTGGTACCTTGGGGTTGCAGCATCAATAGGGCATGCCCACAAAATGTTGCAATTTGAGAATTGGGCTCTGGCTGAAAACTATTACACCAGAAATACTTGTCTAGCAAAAATGCTACAAAGTGGAAATTATAATGAGGTACCTATCCATAGTGTTTTCCTTTATTTCTGTCATAATATTCACAATCTTTTTCAATTTTATTTTTATTTTTTTACTTCTCTGAGAGGGGTGGCTAGCCACCCAATCCAACCCCCTAAATCCAGTTTAACCAGTCTAGATATTCTTTTCTTTTTGTGCTTTTTTGCATTCATAAATAGATATTTTCACAGTTTACTCTGTACATCCTGGGAGGAGTGGGGAAGATTTGTTATTAAAAGTAGTGGATTGCAAGACAACACCTTCAAATAAATATGATAAATTTGCAAATTGTTTTGCTATTAATAGTTAAAAAGACATTCCTTTTTACTCCTCTAACTTTTCATTTAAGAGGTGGTTGCTGAATTCCAAAATGTGAGAGACACTAATTCAGATTTTGATAATGTTAGGCGAATGACTTATATTATATACTGTATTTTTTCTGCAGACAGACCTGACACATGTGTTGAAAATATTCCAGAACTCTACACCAGAGGTAACTAGGATGCCTTATTAGTACTATTGCCTTAGTTCCAAGTCTTGTTTAGTCCAGAAATGCTTGAGTATTTTCTATTCATAACAATTCCTCACAATATTTGGCAGCAGTTTGGTGAAAGGATATACATGTACATTCTAATGTTTAGTTCAGTTATATTTGTTATGATTTTATCTTCTCAAAAAGTAATCACCAAAGAGCAATTTCAAAATCACAATGGCTAAAACAGTTGTGTACAGTAGTAAGGTACAGTGATACCACTTTTTATCGTTTCAAATGTAGAGGCACTTATAAAATAATGTATTTGTTGTTGTGATTGCAGTTAAAAGAACCTATCATAGTAGATACAGCCCAACTTATGAAGCTTGCATTGGATTGCATTTATATCACTAAGAGGTACATTTCTATTCCTCTTGTAACGCACTTTTTAGTGAGATTTAATATTTTTTTGTGGTACAAAAAGGAAAAAGCCTGTTTAAGGTTTTCTGTTTGTTTGTTTTAATAGATTTGATCAGTTGGATTTGTCCTTCAGTATACTGGAATGTCTGCCAGCCAGCAATGAAGAGTAAGTCGAATCAGTCATTAAGAAAGCTTTATGGCGTGAGCAGTAAAACGCAGTTAATGGAGCGTGACGTGCAAACCTCAGAAACAGTTAGTTATTGTATATAATTATTGTATTTAACTATGTTAGAACGCTCTCAAATCATGTTTGGCACCCGCAGAGATTGAGTGAGATCTTTGAATGCGTTATTGTGTCAAGTGTTGCAAAAGATTGTCTCGTCTTATCACAATATGATCTGCATCATGGCACCTTTCTATTGGTTACACCCATAGTCATGTCTAGCTATAAAAGCACCATTATTCGGTGTAAAAGCACTTCCCTTCGGTGATGTGCTGTACTCAGTTAGCTTTGTTCAAAAGTAAAGAAAATTCCTACCCTTTCTCCCTGTGTGGAGGATGTTTTGTTTGTCAATAAAGCTGGGGGTCACTTCCTTTGAGGTTGGCGGTTAAGTCTTCGGGTAGCAACTTCGGTAGCAATTTGTGCACCTGCCAATAGTCTTGTCCGATCCGGTGCTGGCTTCCTCAGTGCCGGGGAGATAAGTGAGGCTTTCAAGGTCACGCATTCTAATTTGACCTGCCAATACTCTTGTCCAATTCCAGTGCGGGGTAGTGCTGGTCATAAGTGAGGCTTCAAAGGTCAGCGTATTTGTTATTATTATATTGTGATCAAGTTGACCTGCCAATACTCTTGTCCATTTCCAGTGCGGTAGTGCTGGTGACAAGTGAGGCTTTAAAAGGTCACGCAAATCAAAGTCGCTTCCCATGCCAACCGTAAGGTTGTGTCCCCCCACATTATGCCAAATGATCTGTGACTTCCTTATTTATTGATATATGTGCTATAATAATAATGGGCTATAATAACACACAAAATTGAACTCTCATGGAACAGTGATGTTAAGCAGGTTTTTTTTTATCATCACTGTCAAAACTAAATAATATTACTATGATTTAGGTATTAGTATAACCCTTGTATAATGAGGTAACCACATGTAAAAAATGAATTGCGGTCTTTTCACCAAAAGTCAGTTTGCCCAAATCCAGTTTGCCCGAATGGATAGTCAGTTCACCCAGACTGTTAGCCCCATGGTCAATGGATTAAAGAACAAGAAATCGGCATTTTTGTGTAATTTTGTTTCATTATGCCCACAATGTTGTCTTTTTCGCTAGTTTAGTTTAAAGAAAGAAAGGTTAACACATCCTTCCTTGAACTTTCAGTTCGGCAAAGGGACTTCTAGTCCAGGTGAACTGGTTATTAAACAAAATGACCAGTTGGCTAAGACGTGCTGTTCAGTACGTCAGCCCCTGTGGCACTCTAGATTTCCTTTGCAGGGCTTAGCAAGTTCACGGAAAAGATACAACTCTCACTGATTTGCAAAGTTTCGGATAGACATTCACCACCCCTTGATTATATCTAGGTTGGACTTGGTGACCACAAGTAATCAGGGATTAACTGTATCAACAAAAAACATCCTAGTCATCTAATTTCAATTTTTCCTTTTCACTGATATTCCATAAGTAACTACTGAAAATGTTAATAGGCATTGCAGGTTTATGTATCAAAATCCATGTATTGAATATTGTATAGGACGTAAAAGCAAAAGCAAAACAAAAAACAAAAATAAAGAAAGAAAGCAACTGAGGTCTGTGATATTTGCTATTGTCCTCATATCACAACCCTACTATTATTTGTTTTTCATTTGTTGTATTTCAGTGTGCTCTCAGATCAGATTCAAGAGCTTAACATACAAGTTGATCAACTGGAGGTTTACTTGTGGTGAGTTTTATGCTATTATCTGCCTCAAGCAATCTTACAGCTGATGTAGATCTATCAAGATATTGCTTGCAAGACATTGGTATTGCTTTGCTTACAATAAATGTGTATATTCTTTTTATAGTGCCTGTGAGACCCTTGCCAAACATGGTCTTCAGAAGCCAGTGTCCTTTGTTCTGGAGACACATGTATGTAGAGTAGATCTGATCATGGTTCTGTCTCCATTGTTAAGTCTACATTAACAATCGATTATTTTTCGTAATGATTTTATTTAACACCCTCCTTCCAATGAGCGCCCCCTTTCTGATAAGTGATCCTGCTCATGATGTTTTTAAATAAGTGCCCCTATTCCAGTAAGTGCACCTTCCAACGCTAAGCAGGGAACAGGAATGGGCCAGTGGTGACAGCACTTGCCTCGAACCAATACAGCCCAGGGTTGAGTTTATTGTTAGTTTTCGCCTTGCTCCGATGGTTTTTCCCCAGGTTCTCTGGTTTTCCTCCCTCCACAAGAAACAAAATTTCCAAATTCTGATGCGACCCGGATAGAAGACCTGCACGAAAACCAGCCAAGGCTGATGTGGCTTTTTCCCTAAACATTGATGTATAATTTATGTTCAAAAAGAAATAAGTGTCCCATCCCTTATAAGCACCCCTCTCCAATAAATGATATTTTCTACTTCGAGTAAACCACCAATTTCCCTGTCTTGTTGGTCTTCCTTGATACAGGGTAGTCTGGACGAAGCTAGAGCCCTTATGGTAACCTTAACGAAGGCTGCAGCCAAACAGTGAGTTTAAAGTATTAACCCTAAGAGCCTGTCAAGTACTAATAATACACTTTCTATAATCATAGAAAACGCTGTGCCTTAATTGGTCTGTTCATTTTCCACAACAACTTTTACAAGTAAACTCTTTCATCTCGCTTTGTATTAGGCTTGATTTCTCCCTAGATTATTTTCACTTATGTAGAATATATATAGAATTCTAGTCTTAATATATAGTTGTTTTTGTGGTGAAAACCTTTTGGTAGGAGTCCACCATTAAAGGAGAACAACTGGAGTGCACTTCTTGGTGACATGTTGACCCTTCAAAGAGAAGTTTACACTTGCATCGAGCCATCAGTGTGCTATGAGGTTAGTACAATATGATCATGACTCAGTGATATTTTTCTTTCCTGAGAAGAGAAATACAGCACTCACTGCAAGTGATGATAGCATAAGACTAAATAAATGAAGTCTCCTGACAAACACCATTCTTTGCATGAGGTCATAAATATGTGATACCATTCATACCTCAGTGAGAAGGGAGCTCTTACGAGTTAATTTAATGTAGGGTATAATTTTCCATTACAAAACCACTACACCATTTGTGCTGAAATTCAGCTTTATGATATTATTTCTGGTGGCTTCCACTGTCACTTTCATTTAAAAATGGCTTCTCAAAGCCTAAATGTATAATATGACAATTTCTGTTTTAAGATCAAGAAAATAAATATAAAAGATTCAAAGAGTCCACAATGAAGAAGTTGTTTCATCAAGAAATAAACAAGTATTTTTCAAAACCTCTAACTCTCAGATCTACACAGAGACTCTGCTCCACTCTGGTAGAAGAGAGTGTATTCAGCTAGCTGGCCAGATGATCTGCAAGACAGCTATGGAGGAGGACTATCCTGTACCAGCCAACCCTGTTCTTGGTCCTCGTATCAAGTGTACAAGAGGCACAGAGCTTGTTTTGGATGCTGCTAAAGAGTATTTCAACTCGTCTGCTGATCTGTCTGATAAGGTTATGGACCTAGCAAGGGAATGTTTAAATCTTATTGAGGATCGGTCACCTGCACTGCAAGAAGAGTTTGATTTGATTGCTGCCTTGGCATTACTGGATGATTTTGGAATCTCAATTCTTCCTTTGCAAGGTATCTGATAAGGAACCTTAAGTATACAGGAACTAAAGTAATGGCAAAGCCAAGAATAGATATCTTTTGGTGTTTTTTTGCCTTTTTGACAATGTCCTTTATTGAACCACTTAATCTGGTATATTTTAAAGCTGTATGACACAATCTTTTATATTTACAAATCGATGTAAAGGTAGAGCTCGTATGAATTTTGCTACCAATTTTACTTTCAGTCATAATGAGTGTAAATGACTGACCTTGTGCTTCCCTTTGGTAATCTCATCAAAGACATGGAAAAATACTCGATCAAATCCAGCCAACGTATACAGCCTGAGCATTTGTGCTACCTTTGATTGATAATACGGGGATGCTAATTGATCAGAGGAATACAGAGCCTTTGCCACCTTTGCATGGTAGTTTTCAAGGGTCGTCTTTTTAGAACAATAAAACAGGTACCCTGCACAGTAATACAACATCCAGTTGTGCTGACACTGCCTCGTTTTGTATTTCATTTCTTATTTAGTTCTTTTGCTAACCTTTTTACTTTGCTTGTAGTTCGATTATGTGAAGACAAGCTCACCTTGGTCCGTCAAGTGTTAGAATCAACGACCACAGCTTACAAAAAGAAGAAGAAGGTAATTTAGGTTGCAATTCCTCTCAAAGTTGACTGCATCAGTTTCCATTAAATTCAAGTTTTGGTTACTGGAGTGACGTATTAGATTTTGGCAAATACAATGTACATGTAAGCTGGGCAGTTCTGCTTAAGACCTGATTATATTTTTGTTTTTGTTGACCCAGATCCTACATCTTGCCAGCTTGCTTCAGATCTTAGGCTCTGATGAAAAATCAAGGCGTGGCCGTGTACTGATGCTGACAGCTGAGTCTGCTATACAGGCACTGGACTACTCAGTTGCTTGTGAAATATGTCAAGGTCTGATATCAGAGGAATATGCTCCTGTGTGGACCATCTGCAGGTAAAGACACCTAATTTATCGTTACAAATGTGAGCCTGCTCACAGGCTAATTCATGATGGTAGACACATGGAAGAAGTTGCAGTCAATACTTTTTTGGTGATGTCAATACAGTGGAACCCCGCCTTACGGTCACCTCGTTATTGCAGCTATATTTTTATGTCCCGGCGAAACGCTCAGACGTTTCCTTATAAGAAAACCCGGTAATCCGGCCATGACCCCGTAAACGTTAATACGAAAACGGCCACATTCTGAAATCCCAACCTGTAAATCCTTTGTAATTTTACCCCGTTTATACGGCCACTCAAATCAGTTATGTTCATCTTTCCATCGTTAATGTTGTATGTACTGATTGAAGGTTCAATTTTTTAAAACGTATATCTGCATTTCGGATGCTCATTATTTTAAGAATTGTTGTTTACAAGTGCAATTGTGATACATCTGTTAAGACTTCACACAATTTAGACCAGTCATGAAATTTGTCCCTGCCCCATTAATTCGGCCACTCCGTTAATATGGCCAAACTTTCATGACCCGTTGGTGACTGCACTAACTGAGGCTCTTTTGTAACTGAAGAGATACTTAGTCTGCAGCTGTTTTGTCTTTCTTTTCTTACTTTCTAATGTACCATGCTTTAATTACTCAACCCAAACATTTGGTTAGTGTGTATGTTGTCGGTCAAGTTGTTTGGACCTGCAACATTGTAATACTCGTAATCTTCCTTTGAGGAGGAAATGTTGTTACAGATTCTGTTAACACTTTTGTTTTGTAACAGGATTCTTGGAGAATGTGAAGAATTCAAAGACCTGAAGGCAAGGTAATTATTATAAAGAAATAAAAAAAAATAATAATAAAGAGTGCAACACCTTATTTGTGGAGAGTACATCAAGTGGGGAATGTTCAGTCATGACTGTACAGCGACAAGTGTGAAAACTCTAGGTACACAAGTTTCCGAGCTTTAGCACTGACCGTGGCGTAATTAAAGAAGTAAAGTTAGTGGAAACATTCTTGTTAATTTATAATTGAATTTCTTCTTCGCATGACAGTTCGGGTAGTGAACTACACAGTTGTTTGTATTTCCTTTCTGTTATTTTTATTTGGTGTGAGTTTCTGTATGCATGAAGTTTAGCTTTTGTGAAAAAAGATAAAAAAGTTAATGAAGCACAAGTTTAATATTATACCTCAAATATTGCTTGGGGTTGTCCTGCCATTATAAGAATAAAGAAATGGTCTACCTATAAATTTACCTAGATTTACTGACGTTTTTTCTAGGCAAAGTCTTCTTGCATTTACCCTGACTCACTGCTTGCCAGATGAGTTGGAATCTGTTCTTAAATCCAGAAGTCTCCTAGAAACTCAGGTGAACTAGCTTGTGTTCTTGTGTGAAAAACGTTGTTAAAAGTAGAAAAATGAAATTCATCGTGTGCGTGATAATTGTTATGTACTTTAAACTTACTTTTACTACACACAGTAAGGCTGGTGTTTCTTGCTTACCTACTGTATTTTAGAACTTTTAATTGATTCCGCGTTTTATGCGATGGTTGCACACGAGTGAGCTTTTTTTCTAAATAAAGGCCAATGCATTTAAGTCTCTGTACTATTTTAAATTCATGTTTATCTTTATTTAATTGTTTTTGAATTTTATTTCTCAATATGGCAGATTTTATATCAAGAGCTGCATCAACATATGCAAGTGACAGACGAGGTAATAATGTTTGGGTTTTTGGATTAAATTTGGGCACAAAACAAATGGAGAGGTTAAAAGTTTGTGGGGCTCTGCACCTACCTCCAACCTCCACACAAGCTTCAGTTTTGTAAGCCCCTTTCCAACCCTCCACCTCCAAGAAGAGACTTCAGGGGAGGATCGCGATCAGACCGATAGTTCCAAGACATAAACACTCTATGATCTTTCTTGTTCGCCACTAAATTTTCTTCCGCGCGCCAGTTCAAAAATCATATTGAATTATTTTCAACTTTTTTAGATGAGAGCCGTGAAAGCCAAATGTAAAATTTGAAAAATAAAACATAGAAATTGCGTCTTTGAAAATTTGTTTTTCATAAGCCCGCTTGTCTACACAAAAATTTTCACGGACGAGTACTATCCATCCGGGTATTTTCCTTCGACGGGCACTATGGGCAGATAGTGTCTCTCCGCCGATGAACACTATCGCGTCAGGTGATCAATTTAAACCAATAAGAATCGGAGAAGATGTAGTGGTGAACTACAAAGTCTCGCAGTGCCTCTCATCCCAGGTGTATAAATGGGTACCAGCGAACTTAATGCTAGGGGGTAACCCTGCTATGGACTAGCATCCCATCCAGGGGGGAGTAGAAATACTCCTAGTCGCTTCATGCTACAGGAAGTGGGATATACTCCGGCTGTACTGACCACTGGCCTGACGCAGATTTTACTTTACCTTACCTTATCTTCAGTAATTTTTCTCAGTCCCTAACCCCTACGCTGGCGCCAATTCTCTAGCAATTCTATGCGTGCGTTCCACCATCGAATAAGAATACGAGAAAATAGAGGGCTGTGAACAGTCTAAAGTAAAGAAAAACTATTTCACTTTCACCTGTTCAGACTACTGGTCCAATGTAGCAAGGTTATAAAGGCTGTGATCAACCGTCTCATGTGAAGTCCAATGTATAGTTCATCCTTCAGACGTGTAAACAATATTTATTTCTTGCTTATTTATTTGCTAGGAAACCAAGGACTCGTCTATGGACCAGGGTCTGTTGACTCACCCCAAGTCCCTCTTGTCAGCTGTTGGGGACCAGAAATTCTGGAAGAATACAATGAAGTGGATCAGACCTCTGCATGATGAACAGACCACACTATCAGACAGTGAACTAATCAAGCCAAGCTCACAGACTTTCAATACGCATGGGTTTCATCCATTCTACAAGTCATTGGTGGAAAGAAATGTTACAAGATCGAAAAGGGTAGGTTGAGCGTAAACGGGTAGTTATAATGGGCGATGGGTTGTGAGACAATGTAGGTTAGTGTGTACAAGTGCAATGTAGATTGCATGGGACAGTTTGTACGCATTCATTATAATTCATCTGCAAATAAATAAAACCTGTAGGAGAAAACACACGTGCAATCAAGAAGCTGAAGTTTCTTTGCTCCAGAAACAGTGCAAAAAACGTTATCAAGCTAATGTAATAAGCCTGAGGTTTTCATTCCTTGGTGACCAGGGTTCCCAGCAGTCTGATGAACTGCCTCATTGTTGTTATAAAATGGCTAAAACCAAGCATTATAACCAGAGAATGTTATGTATATGTTATGGTTCAATTTTACCATTGGTAGAATTTGGTTTTTTCCTTTGTTTTGGTGTATGGTGATATATGATAATGAATATAAAACTACGGGGAATACCAAGTTGTATGTACCAAGGGTAAAATTGAATCACAACACATATTTTAAGAATGGTTAGTTATGACGGATTCCTAAGCTCGATATGAGAACAGAACTCTGATTACATCTAATAATTAATTAATTTTGTTTTTCTTTGTTTAGGACAGATTACCATATGAGCATCACATTTCTAAACAGATGGCTAACAAGCCTCTGCTGTTCAGTCGCTGTCTGTTAAGAACACAAAAGTTGTCTGAGAGCAGGTCTGAAGGAGAGATTATTGAACCCAGTGGTGAAGGTACGGAAATGTTAAGAACGTGTGTTCAGAAATCAATCTGTTTTAGTTGTTTCAAAAACCTATAAGTGCTGTTCAGTGAGTGTTTGTAAGATCGGGCAAATTGAAAAGCAAGAAAGTAAATAAAGAAAATGATGACCGATTGATAAGATATTTTACAGCTAAATTTAATGTAGGTAGTTTTCAAGATTACCTTACATATGTATATTGCTTCTCTGCTGACTGAACCAGGATTTCTTCCCTGACAGCTTTTGACAATGTATGTTTGTTCCATACAGTTATGATCCGGTTGGCAGAGGCAATTCTAAAGGAAGACACAACGCTTGGGATTGCTTATCTACTGGCACTTCATGAGGTTTGTAACGCCCTGTCATGCAAAGTGTTTTTTAAAACATCACATTTCCAATTTTCCAAAGGAAGCATTTTCCAACAAATTTATGATCTTTGATATATTCACTTGTAAAAGGCTGGTATATAGACATATACCTGCAGTATGCTAGAATTGACGATCTGAAGTCTATATCATGATGTTATTTACTGCCAAAGACTGAGCAGTTTGTTCTCATGTGGTAAAGTTAAGCGATGTGGTTGTTAATGGTATTTTGCGTACCCTTAAATTTAGGTTTCTACCTAATGTAATTTATATAGTACACGAAAGTCTTTGTATTGGACCAGAACATTGACGAAGGAAAGTTTGCTTTCACAAATATTAAACTTAAACTCCATATGAACCAATTTCATTTGCACTGTATAGTTTGTACTGTTGTTCCCCAAAGACAAGCGCAGTCTCTTTGGTATGAGAGAGTTTTAAGACGTCAAGTTGACAGCTTATAATCCGAGCCATCATGTTGTTACCAGTTTGAATTCATAGTAAGTTTTCAGTGGTCGCTCTTTCTTGTAACCAGCTAACTGATATAACAGGGCATACCAATTTGCTATAATTTAGTTGCTGAAGTTCTTATCATTCATATTTCAGGCATCTGAGGTCGATGAATTTTTCAGCAGTTTTGGAAGTAGTTACCTGTGTCTTCACATGGCAGCATACTGCTTTGCGGTTAATACCTACACCAGCCTTCAACCTTCACTGTCGACTCATCAAGCTGATGTTTATCATCATCTACCCTCTGATCTCATTGATCATGTTATGAGTCACGTGACTGCTGGTGTGCACCATAACTGGTCTGAGGAGTCACAGCACTTTGCAGGCTTCCTGGTCCGGTACCACAACCATATGGCAGACTTTGCACAGGGACAACTGCTCCAGAGCTTAGGAAAGGGTATGTGATTGTAGTGACATACAATTTCCGTTTTATCCTGATTCGCCACCAGCTAGGCTCGATTTCCGCCCCTTTCTCGATTTCGGTCTACATTCCTCCCCGAGTAGAGACTTCAGGGGAGGATTGTTGCCTCTTTTCCCTAACAGCGGCTGGTAATCGAGCCGTCTCTTGAAAAAAGATGCAATGAATTATGGGAGTGAGAGAACTGGAGGAACCTCAAACGTCATCTCTGTTCCTCCTCCGTCTCCTTTCCATCATCCCCGCGTCTTCATAATCTTTTTTCGTGAGAAACGACTGGCGACAAGTCAGTCTTTTATCTTCCAACTTTAGGCAAGAAGCCATTTCCGAGTTGCTTTTTACCTCAATATGAAGGGTTGTGCACCAAGACTCGTTTTGAAACAGAGGTAACAGCAACTCGGAAATGGGTTATTAGAGCTCTTGACTTACATGGCTGGAAAAGGCCACGCATGTTGATATCCCCTTTGCATATGAGTTCAGTTGCCACTTGAGATAATCACGGCATTGGTGAGCAATGGAAACAAGGATCTCATATAGTTTAAATTGGGATCAGTTTTAACGTGTAATCATTGTCTATCCATAATTTGTAGTTTGGTGTTATTTGTAGGAGTTGACATTGGTCGTTTTGCTCAAGATCCTGAATATAAGCGGGAGACCATCCTTGGTTTAGCAATGTAAGTATGAATCTGTGTTGTTAGAAAGAGATAAATAGTTAGGAGCACAAGCAGATTTTTTAATTATTATTTTCTGCAGGATGTCTTTTAATTTTGCTGACAAATCAAACGATTTTCTTATAAAGTTATAGACAAAATAAATTTCCTATCGGTGAAGCAAATAACAGGTGGTTTCATGGTATTTCGTTCTCACACTAATTGATGTCTGAACGTGAACAAGCTTACTCGGAAGAAACGTGTTTCACAATGCAGTCTTGTTCCTTTCAGGGCACTTGAGGAAGAAGTATTCAACACAGCCATGTCATTAGCAGAACGTTATGATGTTTCTAAGTGGGAGATGCTTATGACACATCTGGAGTGTCTTTTTTCAGACAGCAAGTAAGTCAGAAAGGAGAATATTTCCTTTATGCTTGTTGCCGCATGCCTCATTGCTGTTTCAGTGTACTTATTTTCACCCTACCTAGATTATCCGATGAAACACTGCAGATGACTGCAAAAAAAAAACACCTTCAATGCGCATTTGGCAAAGTCAAATTATTCTCGCATTTTGATTGGTTCTTAGGATCTATCGGAGGACAGACGCATAGATGACGTCATTAACATTCTTTTTTGTTTCTTTATTGTATAAAACAAAACAAAGTGAGTGTGTCACTGATGGTCTTACCACATTTTGACGTCATCTGTGATCTATTACTGAACAGACGCACGGGAACGTGGAATCTTCCTGTTAAAAATTTCGTTATAGCAATGTAAAAATAGCCAGTGGTTCCAAACTGAGTCCTTTGGCGTCGTTATAATGTAATTCACCGTAGTAAGACGACAGTGCACTCAAAAACCAGGCGTCAATTTATGGTGCGTAACATATTTGTTTTTTTGTCAGCCTGTCAACGAAAGAGATTCAAGAGAAAGTCAACAAACTTGGGATCATGGACACCCTGCTTCAGGATCCATGCAAAGTAAGTAAGAAAATAGTCATGCCTTACAGGCTTGTGGTTGCATCCTGATAGATCTGCCTATTCATAGTCATGGTACACAATTGTTAGATGTTGACAAGCGCTCTGCCTTCACAGCTCTCGCCCGTTCATGTCTTCCAGGTAGCAGAACGAATGCAGGAGAATGTGTATGTGACTATTGATGGCACCAAACATGCACGGTTGATTTACTACTACATGCTTCTGGAACAGTGTGAAGACAAAGATTCCACTTTGAAGGTACAGTGCTGTTGATGTGAGAATTCTCATAAGGGATTCATTACCTTCTTGATGAAGGTACAAGTAAATTGTATCTTTTGATGGTTTTAGGATGAAATAGATGCTCAAACTCACCTCAGAATACTGAAGAAAATAAAGTCAGCTGCTCCTGGTGAGTTATGATAACTACTGTCTTTCCCTTTTCACGTAATATATCAAACACGAAAGACCGTGTTTGACCACACTTCCAAACACCGAGAAGAGAGTTGAAAATACGACGCGCAGCGGAAAATTTTTGATGAACATCGAGATGTTTGGAAAAGTGGTCAAATACTGTTTTGAGTGTTTGATATATCTTCTTAATCGAAACAGAAACTAAGGAGAAAACAGAGAAATAAAATCGTAAAAATCTGTGCTAATTAAGATCAGATATCATATCCAAACACCGTCACGGTCATGATAACTTTGATGAATTATTAATCAGTTTGAGAATGAAATTTCAAGTGTTTAATGCGGCTTTTAAGTTCTCTCCATGTGAAATAAAAGGCGTATTTCTTTAGGAAAGGACAAAGAGGTGTATTTGTGTTGTTAACCTGATTTCGGGTTCTCTGACATAAAAGAAAAATTATTTGTAACGTTTGTTTCAGATTTTTTCGATATTGTCCCTGATAAACCCCAGTGGGTAGTTGTCGATAAAGATATTTCTTGAAGTTGTTTAACATGCTTTGTTCTATATATCAATTTTGTCCCTGACATTAAAACATAATAGTTAAGTCAAAATTTGCAAAATAGAATCCCCGAAGGATAAGCCAGTTAATGAAGATATAAGTACGTAATGAAAGTATTAAACAGCATTATTCTTTGGCAATTCTTAAACATGTGAATGAATGGTGATTTTTTCATTCAATACGTGATTTTCTCATTCCAGGCCTGGACTACAAGAAACTTACAACAGCAGACTCACCTCTGCAGGTTTTGAAGCCTGTCCTCACAAGTGCAAATGTACATTTGTTAGCTAAGCTAGCAACAAAGATACCAACCAAGGTGGGTTATTGTACCTCCTAGTGGAAGAAGAGAAAATCAATTCTACAGTAAAGCTTCTAAAAACATGAACAGGAGAGTTTTTCCTCCTTTTTCGCCATTCGTTTCTAACACTTTAGCTATGGTGCAGTGTTGAGCTGAGGCCTTTGATATTTTCAGAGGTCACTCTGCCACAAACACTTGAGTCAGTATGTTGTGTTGTTTCACTCTTTCAAAGCTTATCAAACACGTGTTTTGTTACAGGATGGCAGTTTTATAGAACCTTCAAACGTGTTTAGGATCTATATAGAGAAGCTGTTTTGGGAAGGAGAACAGAAGACCAAAGAAAGCGAAGTGGATCAACCAGTAAGTAACAGATCGTTTTGTTTCTCTTTGCTACGTACGTTAGTAACTGTGCTCTTTAAGTATAAATCATTTGCAGTCCGTGTGCAGGTTGTTCAGTGGTATCACATATATTTAATTCATTCACCTTAAAAGACCTAACAGCAGTGCAATTTAAGCCTTAAACTCCATTCCAGTGACATTTGACCGTTCACCGCCTGTAAGTGCTAAAGGCCATGTTCAACTGTTGCCTTATACGAGGTGACAATTAGTGATTGTTGACAAACGTAATAGTGTTAGTGTGTCGGGATGATAACTAGTGCCTTGTTAGGAAAGGCGTCTGCTTGTGGAAGATATACTAATGCAAATGCTGCAATCTGATTGGCTGAGCTATCGTACACTACCAGTCATTGGTGTGCAGTGGTTGGGGCCATAGAAATCTCGAGCTCCTAACCTAATTATTAATTATTATTTTTTATATTATTTTGTCACAGGTTGACTGGAATAAGCGTTATGACGCTTGCCACAAAATGTTAGCTCGTCTTTCAGCTCATGGCGTTCAACAGTTTGTTGATTCTGTAACATTCGGTGAATCAGCTGTGGATAACATACCAGTAGAGAACAGAGTAGAGATTGTCAACAGAGCTTTGAAATTTGCTCGACAGCAAGATGCTGCTCTAAAGAAGAAGGGAATCAGTGAGACACGGGAAGAAAGGTTTGCCTATTCTTTACTTGACAATTCATTTATTTTAATCTCCAATGTGAAGTCGACTTCCTGCTGTTGTCAGAACTGAATATTAGAATAACATTACTTAGCTTAATTACTAAATTACTGCTGACGGAGGCCATGAACGTCAACTTTAATACTGCCTTGGTCTTAATGTCAAGTTCTGTGCTTCAGTCGTTATGTTTTTTTCCCATAGATCATGATTAGCTATGTATTAATTCGCAGCCCTAAGCAATAAGGTTGATATAAAGAAAAAATTCCACAGCCATTTTAACTTTAAGTCAAAGTGTGTGCCCATATCTATAGTAGGTCTAAGCCTAGTCTAGTCTTTTGTAATCAAGTCTATTGTAAGCGCAATAAGTACCGTATTTACTAAATTATCCTGTTTTGTAAGCAGCAGATCTAATTGTTTGTAAGTAGCAAAAAAGTGTGTTCTAAACTTTGTAGTTTGTTTCAGTCATCTGCAAACATTTACTTGAAGTTCTCCTTGTAGTGGCCCAGAAGGAAACATGAGTTTTGAGCAAGTTATTAACCACTTGGAACAGTCCTGCAGACACCTGGAATCTCTTGCTGATCCACTTATTTATGAGCTGACTGAACATGATGAGGTATGTTGAACTCCGGTGAAAATTATCAGCGAATCACATCAAGTAAACAGTGTTTTCAGTCGATGGTGTAATGAGCAATAAGTTTGGTATATAACGTCACATTATGATTGGCATTATAGATTTAACCTGTGAACGTTCCTGTGGAAAAAGTAGCATATTGAAGTAATGCTGTTTTTGGGAAGTTATCTCTTGAAGGGATATAAAATGTGACTCTTTTATATTCCCCCATTTTACACTTTATTTTTCGTTATGCAGTATGAACTTGGCAACATTTGACCGGTTTTTGCTCTCTTGTAGGAGATGGGTACAAGCTATGCTCGGCTGTATGCTCTATCCCGCTCAGAACCAGATGAGATATGTGACCTGGTGTCCCTTATGCTGATGGGTGGTGCATCTTTAGATACAATCAATGAGCTTCTCTTGCTTGCCTCAAGACAAAAACCACAAACAGGGAGGGTGGGAAAGACCGTGCAACAATCCTTAAAGGTTGTCCTGGAGTCGTTTAGGTGAGCTAATGAGAAAGGGTAATAACATAAGAGTTTCCCATTTTTTTCTTCAGACATTTGACTTGCAGGCCCTATGGTGTTTTTTTCTAACTTTTTTTGGTCATAACCAATCTTATTTTCAGACAGAATCATTAACCTTAAAAGTAATCATTGAGGAGTAAGGATGTTTGCTTACGGGGAAAGAATGAGAGGCAGATAATTAATCTCCAGCGAGAACACAAAGCATTTACGAATGTAATAACTGTAAATCAGTTTCTGTTTGCTCGAAGGATTGTTCCAAAAATGCATCGTCTGCTGTGTTGTTGTTCTTACGTACTGTCATCAGTGTTCAATAAAGAACTGTTTGTCTTTCTAATGTTACATAGAGTGACATGATTGAGTTTGACATGGCGCGACGTGGCTTGACGTGATGTGACGTGACTTAATGTAACGTGACCTGACGTGGCTAAACGTGACGTGACATGACACTAATGTTGTCTTTATCTTTCTTTTTTCTTATTCAGTGAAACAACAAACCCTTCTCATCCATGGCTTGGCGACCAGAACCCAATGGACGTTTTACGCATAATTATAAACACGGTTAGCGTACACGTTCAGAAAGGAGGGACAATGACCACTCAAGAGGATGTGCTCGAGTGTTTACGACCATTTTGTGCGGATGTAACTGTGTCTGCTGCAATAAAAACCACTGTTCTTCAGTTAATGGAGGAATCTTTTGACCTCAGTGGAGAAGATACGTTTCTACTGTTGTTTTATCAAACAGATGCTGTTGTGTCCTCAACATGGAACAAAGAGGTAGCAGTTTCTATTGATATTCTCTCACGTGTAAAAGCTCAGTCATCCTTGATAATGCTACTGTTATATGCTTACATACCCACTCTTACCCGTTCTCCGAGTGGACGTAAGGGAGTTCAGTCACGGTATTTTTAGTTATTTTGGCCGCATACAAAATTACCTTTAATAGTAGTTTACTGAGATAGAAAAACACCAAAGAGATATTAATGATAAACCATAAGGGAACAAGGATGGTTAAGGATGGAGAAGATTAACACGGATTTGAAAAATTTAGGCCAAACTTTTCAAGATGCGCAAACCGTGACGTAGCTCCTTTAAGGGTTGACCAAGGTGAAGACAAGTCTCTTTCTCCTTGGTACCAATACCAATTGTCCTTATCCATGCAAGCCAACTTTTTTTTCTAGAGTAACTGCCTTGAACAGGTGAGATCGCAACAGAGATTTTTATATTCCCAGTGACAAATAAGGTCACTCAACTTCATCTTAGCCTGCGAGCAGGCTCACCTTTGAGTCACACGCGCGAGCGGCGAAGAGCAAAGCGATCCGGCGGGAAGGAGTCTGGTGAAGAGGCGCCAAGAAAGCTCGATTTCGCGCTCACGGCGCGAACTTGTGCTCCAGAACTTGAGCCTGCTCACAGACTAACTTCATCTTAGAAGTTCAACTTTTTTAATCGTTGTTTTTCTAATTTCATATTCACATTCTTGTGCAGCTCACACCAGAAGACATTGACAGTGACACTAAAAGGCACCAGCTTTTTGAGACCCTCCTGAATGAGAGCCTCTCACTTTTTCAGCTCCTTTGTCTGGCGACCCTATTACAGATATGGCCCGTGCTTGCAGCTACCGAACTGAAGTAAGTGTCAAAGTCGAGCTTTTGCTGATACAAGGATCGTGGAATAAACTATTTAAGCACTTTCCCTATTTTGTTTGTTTTTAACAGCGAGGAGCCATCAACTAACCCTTGGGTTCAACTCATGGACAAAATAATTCGTTGTCATGGAGATGGAGAACATGTTGTTGATATGCTGAAACAGCTCTGTTGTACTACAAGTCTCAATGTAGAGGTATGAGTTGTTTCCGAGTGGATTAGGGCCACGGTTATTCAAATACCCCCATGACCTATGACTGTGGATGCTTTCATTATGCCAGACCGACTGGTCAGAGACTATCCCGGTCGGGACTACCCCAAGAAGAATGGAACGACATTTTCCGATCAAACCAGGCCAACCAAAAGGAATGGCTCTTACTATTTTTTATTTCTTTCCCGAATTCCCAGTGTAAGTGAAAACTACTGAAGACAGGTAGGGCAACGAACCGATTTGACAAAATGGAACGGGAATTTGCGGTCCGACCGGTCCGACCGATCAAAGTGGACCTCTTGGGACCGTACCGAACCATTTGACTTCCGACCGAAATTTCCGGAATTTTTGGCATAAATGAAAACATCCTATGTCTCAATGAAACAACGTTTATACTTGATACTTATTTGTACAGTGTTGCTTTATGATTTGACATTATGAATCAGTTTTGATATACGGTTTTGCTATATTCTCTTCTTCATAGACTTTTTATATTGTAGTCGTCATATGTTACGCAGGGCCCCTGCTGATAGTGCTGCTAGTGCATGGTGCTGATAGGGCCACCTTGCATAAATAAAGATGACTTGACTATACTGTTTGCTGTGATAAAGTCATCTCTCTGAAAAAGTTGCTTGTTGTTGAACAGTAAGGCACTTCGGATGCTCATAATATCCGAATTACCAGAATAGTGAAGTCATGGAGGTTAGATTCAAGTAATTAAGCCTTTGGAACAGCGTGAGTTCATTAATCCGTGTTTGCATTGCACTTAGAGCGGTTTTCATTTGAGTGTCGAAAACGTATTGGTTTTGCATCAACTACGCTACACGATTGGCTCAAAAGAGCTCGCGCCACTTTGTCATCCAATCAGAAGTAAAACCAAAATCAGCCGCGATTCGTTCGCACACGTTTTTCGCGCTTTGCGTCCACTCCTTGTAATTTCTTCGAGTTTTGATTGGTTCACTGTATTTTCTGTGTCCTTTTTGATTGGCTAAAGTGATTACTTTAGTTTTGGTTTTGCGTCACTCAGTTGAAAAGCGCTCTAAGAAGTTACATCATGACTTGAATAGGGAAGAACCTTTCCCTACTGTTATTCCTGCTAATTGTGGTACTATTCTATTTGCAGTGCTGTTCTCATGTTTACAACTTGATGCTGCTCAAGTGCCGGACCCTTCATGCCTTAAAGTTTGCTTTGGTTTCAAAGAGTGAAGCTATGCATCACCTAGCATTGGAAAACATGAAGAATCTTAAGGTAAACATACTGTTTGTGGCAATTAAAAAATTAGACCTCTACCGGACTGACGTCTAAACAGTTCTACGTGTCCTGTTGAGAGATACGACAGAACATGTTACATGACGTTCTATTCAATATGGCCTTCTTGTAAGAGTTGATGTATTAAGGTCCCAGCCACATGGATTACCTTTTGAAGAAGAGCGCTACATCAATGTCTTATGTCATATGTCTCATGTCATATAGTCCATCAGCTCAGAGCCGAAAATTGAGGTTTATGGCTCACTCAAGGGGAACAGCCGAAACATGTCTTATCTTAATCTTTGACTATTAAGCATCATAAAAATGTATGGTAGCAAGGAAAGAATGATAGCTTTCACTTTGTAAATCGAATTTTAAATTTTGCCCCACATACCCTTCTTTTGCCGCCATCTTGGATTTTTGGGGAAGGTTCCAAAGTGGTCTGTATTCCTTCAGTGTGTTTCAAATGTAAATTTTAAACGTATCGGAACTACAAACAAGATGTCCATTTGTTCTAGTGCTTGAATTATCAGTACATGACGTCATAAGTGACGCCACTACGCCTGATTATTGGTCACAATATGATCATTTTGCACTTATAATCATTGCAAAAACATTGTGGGGTACGGTTCTCAAAATTATTTCATGAAAAGAGGGCAAGTAGATAAAATATAGATATAAATTGCCAGTTTGTTGAAACAAAGCCTTCACAATCATTTGCCTGTTTCCTACATCCAACCCTAGTTCCCAAACATGGGTCTTACAAACGAAAGTGCAAAAGTGTTTCCTCTGCACCATGATGTGATCAATGGTGGATGAATGCATTGTATGCGGTTGTCAGGGTTCTAGGTTAGCCTAGAAAGCTTCTTCACGAGTATTTAGCTATTACTTCATCACAGGCCTACATCCATAAGGAGGTAGCTCCAGTATCATCAAAGAAGACATCAAAGCTGTAGGAAAGCTGGTGGATCAGCTCAAGGATGTTATCACCTAGCCATGGAAACAAGATGCAGCATTAACAAGCTTGTCAACGCCGGGGCATCAAAGCGACAACAGTAAGTAAGTGATGACTTATTGCAGGCCAAAAGCAAGGTAAAGGATGCAGTGAATGACTGTAACGACCGTTGCTCATCTAATCCCACTTCAGATTACTTAGATCCATTCAAGAAAGCCAAGCTGAAGTCTTTTAAGGATCTGTAGGCTGTGCATAAGGTTCGCAACTAGGATGTAGTACTTCCTCCCCGTATGGATCGTGATGTATTTGCTCTGATGGCACTTGTCGGATAGTTTTGTCCACTCCCTTGGACTTTTGCCGATCCTTGTGGACTCCCGCGAAAAACAACTGCGTAAAACTCTCCCAACAGCAAGAGTGACACATCAGAGTCACCGAGAAATACCCAGAGAATGCAACCAGTATTTTCAGTATACCTTGAATGGTAGTCTTGCAGAAGTTGAATATCCCGCCCTCCGGAGGTATGTCTCTTGTGGTCGCTAAGAGTGTTTGAGTTGGTAATAAGCACCGGCAACAGGCACGTTGAGAAGTGTTCGGCATGCATCGCGAGGCATCGATCGAGAATGTCGAAAGATTTTAGAGAGTGTCAACCTGTAACGGAGAACATATTTCCTGCCTATACTCCAAAGTCAGGGAACAAGCTTTTCAGTGTCACCGCAAACAAGCCTGACATTGCCAATTCCCTGGTGTCACAGTGGAAGAAAGAAGCATTCTGAAGCAGGCTCAGTTACCGGATCATGTACGAGACAAACGAAGATAAGTGCTAGGGATTAAGACGCAGCCACATGCGAGCAAGTTCGTCAGATAGGGCACTGATATCTTTGTCCTACTGCTTGCTCAAAGTCAAAACCTTGGAATGTGCTACATGAAGAATGGAAGAGGTGGAAAGACCACAATGATAAAATTTCTTTAGTTATTAACAGCTTGGAGAAGTAACTTGACCAAGGCATTGACAAGGACTACTTCATGAAAGTTCCTACTGGCGCACACACGATCACAGCCTGTGATACTCTCTGGTAAGCAATAATTCTCCAATACAGTGAAAGGTATATCCGAGCTATGGTGAGAGTTGGGAAGGAGTGAACGGTATCTGAAGAGATACTAGAGGAGGCATTGCGCCAGAGGCGGGAAAATCTAGCCAGAGGCTTTGCGGCCATGCCAATCATCTCTCTGACGTCGCATTACAAGAGCAAATTGTCTAGCAGCAATCTGTAGAGGAGCCGTCACCACAGAGAAGGCAGTTGAAATACGACGCTAGTAGCGGAGTATTTTTGACAATTTTTGAGGTGTCTGGAAAGGTGCTCAAACAGAGTCTTGAGTGTTTGATATAACTTCTCGATCGGAACTACAACTAAGGACAAACAGAAAAATAAAATCGTAGAAATATCTGCTAAAGCAATCAGATATCCAAACACCGTCACGGTTATGATTTACCGTGTTTAAGTTTGATGAATTGTTTATGACTTTGAGAAGTTAAAGATCCAAATGCAAGTGACAGTAGTGACAAAGGGCGTTATACGAGCCTGGCGCCTGGACTGAAGTGTGGACCTAGTTACATGTATCTACGTTAAGTTATGGTACATTGGTTCATGACGTAGTACGCTTAATAAACTAAACGAAGAAAAAGGTTTTTTTCTAGTGCTATGATGTGGAGCACCTCGTGGGTAATTTAGTTATTTCAGATTGTTGAAATAGAGGTTGAATACATTAACTAGAAAACAAAATGGCGGCCATTGTGACGTAATTTATGACGTCATCATAGCTTGAACAACTACAGACAATACTGAAATAATATAGATACTAATTATTTCAAATATACGTCCAGGCAAAAATATCGTGTGCCTCTAAGAAAGGAAACATATAAGAAAATAACGTTTAGAATTCCAAGATGGCGACCGAAAGGAGGGTAGTGGGGGTAAATTTAAAATTCGATTCACAAAGTGAAAGTTACCGTTCTATCCTTGCTATCATGCATTTTTATGACGCTTAATAGTCAAAGATAAAGAATATACAAGTTTTGTTTGTTCCCCTAAAGTGAGCCATACAACCACCTCAGCTGATGGACTAATATTAGATATGTCTGGGGGCAGTAAGACATGTATGTGTTTCATCAGTGATATTTTAACCCGTGTATTGCTCACAGAAGAAGTGGAAAGACTTTCTTTGTAAGCACTGTGTTGGGAAGAAGATCCATGGGGCTCAAGTATTGATTTACAGATCAAACCTGTTAGAATTTGACCGGAGTGCATATGCTTAGGCCCGGTCCACACGACGCCGGAGAAAAATAAAAACGCAGCTTTATTTCTCCGGTTAGGCCTACCGTCCACACTAATCCGTCACGAAAACGGAGCTTTTCTTAAGCGCTCTACAAACCGGAGGAATTTGAACAGGCTGGCTTTGCCTTTTAGTGTGGACGGAAAACATTTCTAAAACGAAGCTTTTCGGAAACGGTGACGTCACGACTATCGTGCCATTTCCCTAACCGAGTTTTTCTCAAACACAAATCCAAAATGACCGTTGATTGTTGCGTTTCAGATCAAATTCCTCCGGCGTAGTGTGGCCTGAAAACATTTGATGCGTTTTCAGACTTCTCTGGCGTGGTGTCGACGGGGCCTTAATATACACATTTGACAAAATTATAAATTAGTATTTTATTTTATTTTATTTAGTGTCTTTAAGGCTGTCATGAACAGCTTGTCCGATCTGATTCATTGTGCTTTGAAAGTCTCGGTGATTTTTCTTTCCTAACTGCTTTTGTTTAATTTTTTATTCGTTCTGTCTTAACAGCCCAATTCAAATTCTTATGATGATGAACTGCTGGAACTTCTTATATCACATGGCCTAACAGCAGAGGTGGCACAAACTCCCTTCCTTACTCCCCTCATTAGCTTTGTTGTCCGCCACCCTGATGGACACACAGACACTCAGTCAGGTGACACAGCAGCATCACAGCCAGGTGCACGAGTCAAGCTTGTCGCCTCTCAGTTACAGGCAGCAGGGCACTGGGGAGAAGCAGGGACGTTAATGTTGAATTACCATGGGACACATCCTGCTTTGAGGACATTTGACTCTGCTGTAGGTGCCCTGTCAAGGTGGCTTAGGAGATAGTTGAAACCATGACAACCGAGCCTGGTCCTCTGGCATTCTGGCAAGAACCATGCAGCAAACTCCTGGCAGGAACCAAAATTGATTTTGAATATGGACAGTTTAATAATAGTTTTTGGCATTTTAAGTACAGCAACACAAGAGGTCTTTCAAGAGACTAAAAAATAGTAATTAAATATTTTGCATCGTGAAGTGGTGAAATGTTTAGGCTTAAATACCACTTTGAATTGAGGCAGGACAAAAAAATCTTGCTTTAATATTTATCTCTTATTAACCGAGCAGGAGGTCTGTATGGGAGAATCTTGACCTCGGTCGTGAGTACAGACCGAACGCAGTGAGGTCTGTACACACGACCGAGGTCAAGATTCTCCCATACAGACCGACTAAGCTCGGTTAATAAGATGTTTATTATATGGCGCAAACAAATATAATTTAATTCGTAATGTAACTGGTTTGTACTAACTGTCATTTTGCTTGCGAACGGCTAACTGCTAAAGTTTGCTCGTCCTCTTTACTTTTTTTTTCTCATCAGGCTTTTTGCCACTTCCATAAATAAATATTGTTAGATGAAAACAGTCAATGACTTTGCATTTTAGTTTGCAACTTTGTTACGGTAAAACATTACCTGTCTAGACGCCGGTCTGGGTGGGAAAATCTAGACCGCTTTCAATATCGATTTCAGCTAATGAAATTTGTGAATTCGGTAGTTCTCAGTCCTTGTGAGACGGAGCCATATAATAAATATAATTTATTTATGAGATTCTAGGTCTAGAGAAGTCAAAGCACTAGTTGAGGGATATTTATTGAGAGTTGAAATGTGGTGGAAAACATTTTCCCTGAACTGGTTAATCGCTGATCAAAGTAAAATGATATATTTTTTTGCATAGAAAACAACTGTTTGTCATAATATTAATAATTTGCGATAAAAATTGCAAATCAAAGGAAATCAAAATTAGGAATGGACCATTATATTTTTAGGGGGGGGGGAGGTGGGAAAAGTTTCTGAACAGGAATTTTTTCTAGGGTCAGGTCGTGCAAGGTTTGTTTCGATTTGCTTCATATATTTCTTTTGTGTGGCTCTTTTTGTGCGACTTTTTTTTTGTGTCGCTTTGTCTTGTGCGAGAATTTCTTTCTGGTAATTTGCACCCCCTCATGAAAGGATAAAATGGTCCATTTCTTGTAGTAGTTTGTGAACGAAAATATTTCATCCAAAAGCAACGAAGATGATGCTGTCTCGTGCAACATCTTTCATCAGGAGCCCATTACCCTGCTTTCACATGAAATTCAGTTTATTAACATGTTTTGCTTATCCAAATCAAGCTTGCTTTTTCTAGATGAATTGTTTTGGCTCGGGACAAGTTTTTAAACAAAGGTAATTTCCTCCAAAAACGTGAACGTGAGGTTTTCTTTCTGCTCACCAATCTGAGTGTATTTAAACGTCTAAAATTGGAGGATGGTAAACTTGGTCTAAACCTGACACTAATAAAATCTTCCATCAAAAAGTAGTGTTTTTGTGAGAATTTTGTTTTTTTTTAAGGACAGTTATGTAAGATAATTCTCTTAGTAAACCCACCCCTTAGTCCATATTCCATGTATTTGTATTGAGAATTCTTTAAACATAATTTTCACTTGATTCCATGTGTAGAACTTTGCTTTATTAGTTGGGACAGTTTGGTTGTAAATAACTTATTGTTCTCCTGCATAAAGGTTAGCAATGACAGACTTGGCCTTCTGACTTAGATTAGTATCTTTGCAGTCAGGGAAATGTGCAGCTTTGATAAATCTTCATTGAAGCACTTAACGAGGCATTACTCTATTCTAAACAGCGTGACACTGGAATTTATCACACGGGACAGTGTGGATAAGTTTTTTTTTTGCTCAGCGACTTAAGGACG
This sequence comes from Orbicella franksi, assembly GCF_964199315.1. Lineage (NCBI taxonomy): Eukaryota > Metazoa > Cnidaria > Anthozoa > Scleractinia > Merulinidae > Orbicella > Orbicella franksi. The sequence goes on from NC_138145.1 coordinate 26,023,831, forward strand.
AAACTCGCAAGCGCAGTCAAGCTAACTGATTGGTTGTGGAGCTGGGAGAGCAAGGCTCTGAGAACAAATTTGTGATGTCAAGCTCATCAAGCCAAAGTTATTCATCTTTTTTGAAAACTTTTACTGTGTCCGTTACATTTTTTCCCACCACCTCCCCAGTAAGTAACATTTGCGTCTCTTGCATTTGTTAGCGCGTGCACTACGCCATCTGCAGGTTAACAAATTGACGTCAGTTTTTATGCGTCCGTCTTCTTATTGATGATAAATTACGTCATAACATTGTCAAAGTGGCTGTGGAACCACGAGCCGCAGGCGAGTGGTTCCGCAGTAAACTTTGACAATGTTATGACGAAATTTATCATCAATAGGAGGACAGACGCATAAGAAACTGACGTCAATTTGTTTTTTACAATAACAAGACCCCAAAATGGTCAAATGCCGGGATTAAATGATTGGAAAAGACGCCGTAAACTTGCCGTAAACAAAGATAAGTGAATTTTATTCAAAATGACGCGAACATTGTCAATAGCTTTTCTCGCTTTTTGATTGATTTGGTCACAGTAGGAAAATTTTGCTTTCGTGCGATGACTTTTATTTTCTTTATTATTTGCCTCTATTTCGCATGAGCATTTTAAGGTGTCAAGTGATACTCGAGACCGAAGGACCGAATTTAGACAAAACCAGCGGGTCCAGACCCAAACGGGACTATTTGGATTCCCGCTGAAATCATGCCCTTTTGTGAGGTACCCCAATCGCTGATTGTCAATCCTTCCTTGCCTTCTCTACCAGAGAGAAAACAAACCAAAGAGGCGGCCCAGTCGTCTCTTATTTGTAATCTCTTTTTAATAACGAGAGACGAAACGCGAGAGAGCAGTGCGTGTGGAGAGAAGTAAGTTTATCTCGTACCCCATCTTGAGGATGCGTCTGGAGAAATAACGCGATCTTGCGTGATCCCGCATACGTTCCCGCGCAAACTTGTGAAACGGTATTCCCGCGAGTTTTTTCCGTGAGGTGTTCGTGTACAAAACGAGATTCCACATCCAACATGGCGGTGGAAGCGGGTTTATATGAACCTATTTTGAGGCCAAAGCTACGACAAAGACGCCACTTATGTATCATTTGTGTTTTTTTAAACGCATTTTACTACGTCTGGTGGGATTTGGGGGCAGAGAAAAGATCTGCAGTGCCTGCAAAACACTGAAATAGAAACCATGTTGGCAATTCCTGGCTAATGCAAGACTCCTACTAAAGGTAAGCTAAAGCATAAAAGCTGCTATTTATCAAAGTTTATAGTACTGTTCATTGCTCACTTTTTAATCCCTAGGTAAGCATTTAACTTGGTTGAATAAAATACTGCTAGTGCGTTTTGCTCTTTGCTCCGCGGGAAATTCAAATTCTTATACATCTTGCACGCGCGCCGTTGCTTTGAACAGAAATATTGGACAGTAATGTTTGTTTGAGTTTGTAGTGAACAAAAGTGAATTCCAACTCCTTGAAAGATCGTTTTAGAGTACACTAGAGGTGCTAAAAGATGCTAGAAGGTGCTAAAATTCTTTATTTTAAACAGAAAGGATTGCAAGTAGTGTGCACGTGGCAAAACAACAACAGCAACAACGGGCATAAGAGTGAAATAAAGACAGGTTGTTTTGAACTTCTGTAAAACTGTTGTATTCCTTTTGTGAATTACAAACTCACGCTGAAAATGAACTAGCATACAACGTGTCCTGTGATCATGGCCCTCTGTGCTAAATAAGATTTTTTGTCGAAAAAGCTTAAGGTCCAGCACTTAGAGTTTTGATTGGTCATTACAACCACTCTCTATCACTTGATGCTATAATCATGGTTTATTATATGGCTAGCTCCATTAGCCAGCAAGATGAATCAAATCCTGTGCTGTGATTGGCTACTCGAGCAGGCAAGATGGAGCTATCTTGCCTGCTCGGGACTACCCACCATGTCCCGCAAGAAAAATTTCCCCAAAAGCCATATAATAAATCCTTTATGGACCAAGCTTGTTCGGTCAAGATGGCTGGATATTAGCTTCGTTCTTTTCTGCGAGTTTATGGACCTCAACTCCATATCGGTCCATAAACACACAAAAAAAGAACTTGGCCAATATCCAGCCGTCTTGACCTCACACTTGGTCAATAACCCTTACATCATAGAACTGCTCAATCATTGGTGAACACGTTATCATTTTCTTGACACAATAGGTTACCATAGCAACAGTATGAAAATTTAAGGTGGCTCTCAATCCTATGTGCAGAATTTTTTTGAACTTTGCCAAAAGTTGCGTCTTATCATGCTTATCAAAATTTGAAAATATAAAAAAATTTTACTGTGCTGATTTTGAGTTATAAGTCCCTAAAGTTATAATTAAGGGTGTTTTGTTTGTGGGAAAGAAGCAATTTCTTAGCATTGTCAAAGGGCCACCAGTGGCCCTTTGAGAATGCTAAGAAATTGCCTCTGTCTCACTCCCCAAAGTTTTCTGGTCTCCATTATGTTAGTTCATTTTCATATACTAGGGGACATAAATTTTAAAATTTAAGGTGGCTCTGAGTCCCACATACATTTCTTTTTAAACTTTGCCAATAGTTGTATCTTATCCTGCTAATGAAATTTCAATAATAAAAATGGGGTCACTGTGCTTGTTTTTGAGTTATTAGCAGTTAAAGATAAATTTAAAGGTGTTTTTAGCAGGTTACACTGTTGCTATGGTAATCAAATCATTATTATCAGGTCTGCATTGCCAAGAATTTCACACTTACTGTGTGTATCTTTGTTGAATGTCACAGTACATATGTAGCCAAAAATGGACAAGTCTAAATGGGCATTGTACAATCTTGGATGGATATTTCCATGAACTTGGACAAGGCATTAGTCTGACAATATGGTGGACAAGTCTGGATGGTTACTAGTAAGACAAGCCTGATGGACAGTGGGATGGAAAGTCAACAAATCAAACCATTTAGACCAGGTAAATACATTCTTTTACTCCCACTGATACACTCTTTGCCTGGCATCGAGACTGCAATCCATCAACACTTTCTGTTCAACCAAAAATTAAGAAAACAAAATAACTTTTTATAGGGAACTGACATCTTAGTGAGAAGGTTTGAAAATTTGAACTTTTAGGCAGGGATCCAATCACCATTATTATTTAGTTTCTCCTATATAGATCAAAAATAAAATTTTCTTTACCTCGTGCAGTCTTTTCTTTGGCCACTTAGAATTCAGGGAAACTGGCCACTTAGTACTTTAGTTAATATTTAGCCCTGACTATACAATAGGTCTTATTTTGTCTCTGAACATAATTTTTTGATGACTATTATGGTTGGCAGTTTATGTGTATGTGCATGTGTATATTGGGAAGAACAAATTATTTATTGATTGATTGCTTTTTCCAACAATAATTAATTGGTCTGAGTTGCAAATGACTTCACACCCACGAATCTCTTTTTAATATAGTCAACAATGGACAAGGCTGGATGGATACTTTGACTTGGACAAGACACTGGTCTGGATGGAAACTGTGACATTAACCTGACTGTATGGTGGACAAGTCTGGATGGACAGCAGACAAGACTCAATGGACAGTGGATGTGCAGTGGATGGATGCTATACACTTGGAGATGCCTGGATGGAAAGTTAACAAGCCAAACCATTTACTAGGTAAATACACTTTGTCACTTTGTTTCACCCTTAGCCTGGCATTTCTGATTTGGGAAATCAAAGAAATGTAAGACAAGACTTCAATCCAACACTGCTTCCTGTTCAACCAAAAAAAAATATTCTAGAGGTCACTGAAATGTTTTGTTAGTAGGTACATGTAGGTTAAGTCTGCATACAAGCCAAATTGCCCATCAGGCCAGAGATTATCTCAGTTTCTGTAGCATAAAGCGACTAGAAACATTTCTACCAGTACCTATTTATGCACCTGGTTGGAGAGAAGCACTGTCAGAGTTAAGTGTCTTGCCCAATAACACAACACAATGTCCCCAGCTAGGACTTGAACCCAGGCCACTTGACCTGGATGCACTATCCATGAGACCACTGCATCTCCACTGAATGAAACAAGAAGATCTTTTAGATCTTATAACCATGCTTTTAAAATTTAACTGTTTTCTTAGCACTACAGTCACAATGCAGTGCACATTCCAAAGCAGTCCTTGATGATTCATTGATTACTGCAGACACCACATCACTTGATCAACACAAACTGTATTATTGCACCATCAGTCGTAGCTGTTGTGGAATCTCCAATGACATAATGGTCTTAATCTGAAACTTTCTTCAGGATACGTATGAGCATGAATGATATGAACGATACGATAATACTATTAACAACAGCTTACTTACTTAAAAGTAATGGTTAAACTTAATTGTTTTTTTTCAATGCAGAGTAAAGAGCTAGCAAAGTAGTCACATGAGTCACATAATTCAAGAATTACGTTATCCATGGCCACGTTATCCTGCCAATGAAGTAATCCTTGCACGTTCTGACACATTCTTTGCTTGGCTGGCAAATATTTAATTGTTCTTCCGATCTCTGAACTCGCTGCGATGAAACAGCCAAAGAATCCACTTCATTTGCCTAAAGCCACAAGAAATACTCGCGAAATTGCAAATAAATTAGACTGTCTTGCAAAGTAAACATGTTCTTATTTGTCATGTAGCGAAAGTGGAAGCTGCAATGTCAGCGCATTCTATGGCCAACGTAATACCTTTTTTAGCGAATTTATTATTCCCTTCAAATCCAACGCTTCGATAAAACCAAAAGAAAATATATTTCAAACACAATAAAGAAAACAGTATCCATAACATTGTCTGTGTATTAATGTTTCAGCAGCTTTTGGCTAATAAACATCACAAGTTGCGTGATTCAAAATTTGGCCGAAAGGAAGTTTGGGTCTGGTCACAGACAAAACTAAAAAAAAAAAATAATTAACCCTGTGTAAACCAAGAACTGCGCTCGGCCCATGGCCACGTGGTTAAGAAATGCTTGTAAGAAATGTTTTAAATGTTTAGTCAGGGAACCATGTTCATCTTTTTCCAAACTTGCACTCTCAACAGTGTGCTCGTATGATTTATGATTTAGAATATATTATAACGTGGTGTTTTGAAACAAAGTTTTCAAAATTCAATCTGGCAGTTTTTTCCATGCATTGAGTCCAGCAAACACTGTAGCTAATGTTCGTTAAATCAACATTGCATTCAAGTTTGGTATCACAACTTATTAAGCTTGTCATGCCACTCAACTCTAGTCTGATGTTTGTTCAAATGTCAAGCTACAGTTGTCCTGAAGTCAAATGTTATTTTCCATTTAAATTTTGACATTATGATGAGACATCTCAAGCTTGACATTTGAACCAGGCCTTAAATGTAAATTTTTCTTGTCAGTCCAAGGATAGAGTGGGACTGTACATGTAGTTTCTTTTTCTCATATGCATTATTTTATGTCAGATCCATGGAAACCAAAAGTATTCATTTGATTCCAGTTTTGCAGCCCAGTTTTGTTTGATCAAGCCACCAAACCAGTGAAAAACAATATATTTTGTTGGTGACTTAATGTATTCCCAATGGATTTTGGAAAAGACAAAGATTAAATCCATACCACAGCTGGGACAAAATCTGTTTGTCTAGCTCTCTCTTGGATAATAACTAAACTGATCAAATGCTTGTTTTATCACAGGTTGCTAAACTACATTGGTTGTACACAGACAGCATCCCAAGACTGCAGGAGATTGGGGAAAGGGAAACAGGCAAGAACTGGAAGGCCAAACTTAGAGATTGATTGGAATGACAAGATGTCAAGATGATTTATGGCTAATGGTATTAATAAGTAAAGGTTCTCTATTTATGATTTAAAGTAACAATATTTTTATTACTAAAAAGATACAACATTAATGGTATATGACATACATGAATAGAGTGGTTTTACTTAACCCGTGAAATAGATAGTGGAATTTTACATGCCACAGCTTCCTATTAGTTCCTACTATTCCCCTATAGTTAGTAATTATTTTGTTTTCTAGTCTTTGTTTTTGCATACCATCCACTAATACTAATTGGCAGACAATATTACACACTAACAAGTAGTTTCTTTTTCACGGGTTCAGAGAAAATCACTCTATAATGGCATGAATTGCTGCCATTTTTCTTTATTTCGTGATATCGATGCAAACCTCTGAATGTAACAAAGCATGCAACTTTTTTTCCAAATTAATACTAACAAAAATTCGTCTAATCCTGGGATTGAAAATATTAAATTCAAATGTCACTTTAAATGAGGCAAAAAAAATATTTTCATTGGTCTTTTTTTTTCTTTGAAAAAATAGAGAAGATCTTAATAATAGATTACATTTCTCTCCATAGAATTATTTTAGGTTTTCTAATTTCGAAACAGTTCTCAAAATGAAACTCTTGCAAATATTTGTGCAACATGCACAGGTACTGTGTATGCACAGAGTACTCTTTTATGTGCATGTTTACTCATTTTGTGGGCATTAACTCTGACTAGCTATTTAACTTAGTATTAAACTTTATTTGGCCCAGCCCGGGAGGCCTTTGAACATGGGGTACAGCTGGCCTGGGGTTTTCCTCCTAGTGCAAGTGGACGTAGAGGGAGGTTTTTCACCCAGCTGTTGTTCCACAACCCCAGTTCTCATTTACTATTGTAAGCATATTAGTTTTTGACTGACCAGATTTGTGTAATTAAAACTTGGCATTGGTTGCACTGGCTTGAAACAAGCAAAACTGACTCTTAATGCATGACACGCACAGCCATTAAACTAAGAACAAACACCACTCAACAAGCAACTGCATAGACTCTACAAAATGACATATTAGGCAACAAATTGAAAACTTTAACTTCAAACAGAACTAATAGATTTTGACTTACAAACAATACTTTAACAATACATAGATTTAAACTGACAAATGACTGTACTACATTTGCACAAGTCTGAGCTGCCAGCAGCAGCGCTGTACATGAACTACCACTTATCAGTTTCAAAGGACCAAATACTATACATGAACTTTAAAGTTACACCATCAACTGACAACAATGTTTCACTTGACTCCTGAGTGAAGATGACTGCTGCTCATGTCCAGGTTGTCAAAACATCAGACACCAACAAATGTCCTTCACACACCGGATGAATAAACCAACAACTCTGGAGTTTAATCTTCATCTTGTTCGCAATGGACTTGTACTGGAAACCCTCTGGAATACTCATCAAGAGGTCTTTCAGATGGTCAAATCCCACCTGTCACATGTAGCAACTGACAAAACTTAGACAAACGACTCCTACAGAAGGCAAAACTTCTACAGCTACAGATGACTGACTACAGCTACTTAACAGACTTAGAGAACTGATACTAACTGGCTTCATATTGCCTACAAATGAGCCAGCATAACAACAGCCCTTGGTTATAGTGAACACAGACAAAAATTGACATGACATAACTTACATGGCACTCTCCTATGGACTAAAAAAATTGTGTAACTAACTGCACTGTTGAGGTTTGTTTTGTCTCTCCAGTGAGACCTGTTAGAACCAACCAAGGATACATAACATCAGAAGCAGAATAGCTTCCAATCTACAAGCAGACTCTAGCTATGCTTAATGACAACTTGACGAAAGATTAACAAAAAGAACTGATACTTAGACCAGCCGTTATGGACTTGACTGCCTACTGTTAGCAAAATACATGAACGACTTTGCTGATGACAAACAAACCCACAAACTGCTTATACAAGACCTGACTTCAATACCTCATTGCAGACATAATAGGAATCCAATGAAGCTCAAAATACTGCCATTAACATAGAAAACTACCAATATTTACAATACTCTTTACAACAACTGTCAAAACATTACAGACTACCAAACCTACAAAAACTACATTTACATGCAGTGCAACCCATAACCCCACTACTCAACGATGAGCATTATTCCAAGATTATTTAAACATGTAGGTGTGTGTGCCACCATTGCTCAAACAAGCGTCTTTTTTTGTGTTGCAACTGACTATTGCCCCAGTGGAATGTGCAAGTGATTAACATTGGGTTATTGTTTGGAGTGACAGGTCTTTGTTGCAGTATACAGTTTTCACTGCAGTATGTGTTCTATGTGTTTTATTTTCTTATTTTGTTAAGTGGTTTCTAGACATACCAATAGAAGAGACAACTTAAATTCAGCAGTTTTGTATACAAAGAATGACATCCAATCCTTTGGTGCATGGTTTACTGCCATGTGCATAGTTATTACTAACAATTTTGACTGATTGCTAAGTATTCTTGGAAAGCAACTATTTTTTCTTCCTTTGAAGATATTTTATTTAACCATTCTAATTCAACAGGAAGTTCTCTTGAAAAGCCAATGGTATATATTTCTGATCTTGACTGTGAATCGGCTCAATTTTTCTCATTCTTGAAAATTCAACCTGCACAATGAAACATGGAAAACATTTAAGACTCAGTGGGTAAAATGTTATTTTAACTGGCAATCAGCAATCAATCCATCTGGGCAATCAGCTTCATAGGTTTTGAAACAGGGACAAGCAGAATTCTTAGACCAAACAACATTACACTTTATGATGAGCAACAAGCTTATCTTTCATAGAAATTTTTTTCTTGATACATTCATACGTGTACATGTACTGTTGTGGGAACTACATTGCTGCAGTAAAGACCTCTGACTCTAAGCAATGAACCAGTTACTCACAAAGGTTCAGCTGATTCATATAGCATCCATTCCATTTGGCTATTTTGAACACATTGGTAAATATTACTTTTGCACTTGTTTGTTCAATTTGAGAATAGTTTGAATACTCAAGCATAAGAGTCCTCTGAGCAGTGGTTCCCTTTTACCCTTATGTGTAGAGTCCAGATAAGTAATATTTATCATTTAATAATTGTTTTAAAAGCCCCCAAAGTATGTCAAAAATTAATGAAAAAACCTTGTTGAGCTACAGTGGTACATTGCTCAACCGTGAGAACCATAATTACCAGCATAGAAATTCTCCTCACCTGTCATAATTCTTTTTTTAAGGTTCTAATTTATTCCTTCCTAAAACAAAGGCAATTTTTTTAATGCATGATTATTTGCTCAGCTCACCTGAAATGTGTAGCTGATACTGTGAGGAGAAACTAGTAACTGATCTCTCTTTCCAAATGGGGCTGAAGGATTACTAAATATCAGAATTCTAAAAGCAGCAGCTAAAAAGTCTTGCAAACTACAACTTTTTATGAGATTTCTTTTATTACTGTTTTGCAACTTTTGAGAGCTTTCTAGAAGCTTTGGTCTCAAGTTTCAATTTTGCAAAATTATGTTTTCTTACTTCATAATGAAAAGCAACGTAGATGCAAAACTGCTAAACCACTTTTCTTTCATGGGACTAACATAATTTGGCAAACTGAGGAAGTAACGTTTAGGTAAAACATGACATTAGAGTTATTCAGCACATTCAGCATGTGCATAGGGCACCAAATTTGATGGTCACACTATTTTGCTTTTCCCAGTTGGCTTTTCATTACATAGGACTGGAAGTGATTGGGCACTAATTTAACCATTTAATATATTTAGTATATTTTCTTTGCTACTCAGAGGATTTTCATAACTTTGTAACACTATTTCTTACCTTTGTTATAGTAGTTTACTTTGTATATTAAGTGGATCAGCAAGCTCTTCAGCACAAAATTTAAACTAAGCATAAATTGGTACTTAACATTTTAGAGCACTGCAAACAATTAAGGTGGCTCCCTAGAGTATTTCCAAACACCCTCCCTATAGAGTGCAAGTTAGAAGAGGAAAATTTCTCTTAAAGTTTTCCCTGTGGAGATTTACCAGTATGGGTACTGTTAAAGTAAGGCTTACTTTTTGGTTGTTAATTTTTGGATTAAGGCCGTTACCATGGCAACATATCATCTAATGACAGGCAGATGTATTCCTCATTTTGGCCTTTACTCCTTAATATTTATACTTTCCTTCGGTGAAATGTTTTCATACATTGCCACATCATGGAAATAATATTGCCTGACATTTTGAATTGGTAAAAACTCAAGGTTGTTCAGATGGTTTTTCCAATATCCTGTAATTTGTCATTCTTCTAAATATATCAGATTAACTCTGACAGATTTTAACAAAATAGGGTATTTTATAGGAATTGTATGTAGTTACAACTGAGCCAAATTTAAAAAATTCACCAAAGGAAACGTGAGAAAATTCACGCTTGGTTTTGCTTTTTGCACTCATGTTGACGTCATAGAAATTGAAAAACACTAGCGTTTTCCTTTGAGGGTGCACAGATTACTTGAGCTTTCGTCCTATGTGCATGTGCAATCATGAAACTATAGGGAGCCACCTTAAGACTCATTGTTGCCACCACATTATTTTTACCCTCCTGCAAAAATTACCATTTTCTTAGCCAACTAAGCCACAATATAAAATGACAGTACATGCACTTCTTTAGCTTGCAGAAAAGCTTTCAAGTAGTTATCTTTCGAAAGGAAAAATGTTCTTTAAAAAGAGAACAGCAATTTAGACTAAACAATATCATTTTAAAAGGTCACATAGGAATTTTCTTTGAATCAGGCTATTTTTAGTTTCCAAAGCTTTTATTCTCATTTTCAGATTGAATTTCTTAATTTTTCAGGGTAACTCCATATTAGTTTTTCTCATAGTTTAATATAAGGATAGACATATATGTAAAGGTTAATTTATATTTATGACCAACGGTCTGCATTTAAACTTACAGCTAGGTTTGATTTTACTTTACAATAATTGTATTTTACATGTAATGTAGAAACAAAATTTTGATACACCCATGCAAGTATCACTAAACCTCTTACCACTTTATACAAATGATCACAAAATTATGCCCAAGACTTTCATAATGCAGACTGTTGGTCAACTTTGATCAATATATTTCCTTTACTTTCCATGAATTTCTTGGTTCTTTCTTGGTGTTGCAAGTTATTGTATTTTGAACACTCTCTTAAGCTTCTTGTGCTTTTTCCTTTAAACTCCACAAACTTTATGGTTTTTTTTAGGAATGCACTTTTAGGCTGTTAGGATTTTTCTGCTCAGTACTCTGAGCACAACTCTTGCACACACTAAGTTAATTAAGGTGTAGGTGCCAACGTTTTTTCCTTGACTTGTATCACCAAGAAAGAGCCATTTTTTCTTTTATTGCAGCATACTTTATTTTTGATGCTAATGAGCTTGTATGTATCTACTAATAATATTAGTTGTTAGGTTATTATTTAATTCCAGGACAGAAGGTGGCACACACACCAAGACACAAATCTAGCCAATCATGTCCCTGCTGAGTTGTGGAAGCTCTGCCTCTGAGAAGGTGTATGTTTCTGATGTCCTCTGAAATATTCTGACTGAGAAATCCTGGGAAGCTTTATCTGATCCTGTAATTCAAGCTGGGGACAGTTGGGCACTTGGAAGAGTTGGTTGTTTGCTCTCAAGTGGGGAGGACAGTGTGAAGGAAGGTGAGAGTTTGCTTTTCATGTCTTCAGGGTTTCACTTAATTTGTTACAGTACCACACACTCAATTTCGGCCCAATGAAGTGCTTCTTTGCAGTCAATGTATCCAGAAATGCTCCATGACTAGGGCTGTAAAATAGGAGTGCTGAATTATGGTGCTTGAGGAAGGTGCATCTCTAGAGAAAGCATGGACAGAGAAGGGCACTGAATTTCATCACTCTGACTTGATTGGATTTTTGCAAATGACATTAAATTGAGCTGATGGTCGCTGGGTCTCTCTGATGGGTTGCTACTGGGTCAGATGTTCTCTCTTCATAGGTTTTCATTAAAATATAACCTTTAAAACTAAAATAATAAAATAATATAACAATAATATTCCTAGGCCCAATTATAAAGAAATCAAATATTTCTGAAAAATGTTTTAGCAGTTTCTTACTAAGTTTTGTTTTTTCTTAATTTTCCTAATTCAGTTACATTACATTTTCTTTATAAAACAATTCACAAAACCTAATAATTTCAATTCTTTATTTTAATTTTAATTCAACTTGTAACTTGTCCTAATTTATTTGTAACTCATAGAATAGGTAACTTTCATTACTTCACCACTCCAGAAACTGGGGAAACACCAGCCTTCTGCACTGGGATTTCTGGGGTTGTTTAGGAAACCAACATGAGAATCTATGTTTGGCCAATATTATTGTTTGTTTGAAAACTATTTCTTGTGTTAGTTACCAAAACAAAATCAGAAATCTTAGTGCTGGAAGCTGTTGCTTAGTCTCCTTAAAGGTTCTTGAGTGATAACTAAATTGGGGTTTCGGGGTTTAGGCTTAGACTTGACTATAGTTTTAAAGGGACGTTGTTTCATTTCATAGTTAATCAGTCTATTGACGAAGGGTTATCTTTTCACTTTCAATTGATTATTTCTGTGTTTTTTTCCTCCTACGAATCGTGCAAAATTTAAAAATATAAATTAATTTACATAAATATAGATTAAGTTAATATACTTTTTCTTTGTGAAATTGAAATTTATTTTTTCTGTTTGAAAACCAAGAAAAATTCACTATCACTATAACTGTCGTTTTTGGTTAGTGCTTTTCAGCTAGGCTCGGTATTTTTGTATTTGAGTAAGCATTAACCGGCCCCATTGTTTTCAAAATTTTAACTTTTCACTTGCTTTTTTTACAGAGTAGAATTGCGTGACAAACAAAATAACAAAGGAACTTAAAAGTTCTTTGCAACAGTTATGTTGTTTGTCACGCAATTCTACTCTGTAAAGAAAGCAAGTGTTGCAAAAGCTCTTAAAAAATATTCAACTTAAAACTGTAACTTACTTTAAATTTTTAGTACTAAGTCTTCAAATATTGAGTCAAGCAGGATTTTAAATTAAAACCCTACCAAATAAGATAAAAAGCGACAACAAAATTAAGCAATTATTTTTTTGCATGCGCACCTAAACTTTTAATATTCAAATGCCACATAACTTTACATCTAATTTCATTTTCGTTTTTGACGTCCACATTTTAAACGCTAAGCAGCAGTACGCCTTATTTCTTTAGCACAGTTTTATTTTACAAATAACGACAGATATTCTTCTTCGCTTCGTATGTTGATTGCTCGTTTCAGATTACGGATGTTCCCTGGAGAATCGTTCCTTTGTTTGGCAAAAATTATTCATTCATTTGCACGAGCTTCTCTGAGTAACGTCACGTAATCCGAAATGGGACAATAAACAAACAAGCCGAATAAACCAAATAATTAACCTTTTCCCAACTTTTTTTTAACGATTATTAACGACACTGAACTTTTTTTCAACATAAATATCGGCCAGTGTTTTTCATCCAAATTAAAGAGAGAAATCTGACATCGGTAGCTTCACAGATGAGAGACTTTAGGCGACTTGTGCTCTTTGGTGAAGTTTGTGGAATGACGGTCCGCCGGTGGTTTGGTCGGGAAGTCAGACTGGCGAATTCTGTGTTCAAATCTTTCTTTGATTTCAACGGTTAAGCACTGAAATTAAGCGCCATACTTTAGCGCTTCGGTTTTTCTTCTCCAGGTCGTGGGCATTTCCAACCTAATTTGGTTTTCATCCAATTCTGGGAGGGCGAGCTAATTTATTTGGCGGCCGCCTCGGCAAATCATCTATTTTTTTCGATGCATGGACTTGCGGATTAGCATCTTCAATCAAATTACAAATTGGCATATTAATTTTTTTCACTTATCAATTCCAAAATTACTCCAGTGTGGCATTGTGACAAATTAAGACTGAGACCCCGGAGACATGGGGAGTAAACTCTCACTTTCTTTTACACTGTCCACCCCACTTGGGAGCAAACGGTCGACTCTTCCAAGTGTTCAACTGTCCCAAGCTTGAGTGAAGGGATGAGATAAAACAGACCAGGATTTTAAAGTTGGAATATTAAATGAGGACTAAAGAAACAGCACTAACTTGAAGCACCAGAGTGGAAGCAACACAACAGCAGGGATAAGATTGGCTAGGTTATTTTTTTTTATTTCACTTTTTTTCATACATTATAAAGGTCATGGACAACAGAGGCAGTTTTTATTTCAATAAAATGTTGTTGACTTTGCAATCCAACCATTTGAGTGAACCAGATAAACTAAAATAAGCCAAGTTCAGTGAAGTCTCCACAAAACTTTGCAGCACGATTAAGACTACGTTTTAGTAAACAGCTCGTTTTTCATGACAAAATACGCCACAGATATGTCCCTTAGTAGTTCAAAGCGAACGAAACAAATTGTCTTTGGCTCAACGTAAAGTGTTAAGTGAATTTACTATCTTCAAATCCCTTTTTGTGGTCTTCAAGCTAAGTAGATAGGTGACATGATGTCACGTAAGCGTGTGTGACTATCCTAAGAAGCACAGAATTTGTGCCAAGTTGTGTTGCAAATGCAGTTTAAAACTCCAAATAAAATTTGAAACGTATCTGTGGCGTCCATTGAAACAAACCATTTACTAAAACCTACTCCTAAAAGTATCGCTAAGTTTTATAGAGACCTCAAGACTACTGTAAACATGATAGTTTCAGGTCCAAGTTGGACATATTAATTCTCCTTACTTATTTCTCTCAGTGTTTTCGAGTTAGTTTTGAGAATTTGGTAGTATATCAAGACTATCCTAAGTCGAGTTGATGATTTTCTTTATTCTCATCATCAGTCTGCTTGGTAATGTATCGATACAGTGAGGAGAAATAATATGTTCATCACTCAGGACTGGATCAGAGTACGTTTTCCAAAACCTCTAAATTATGCTTCCGTTTTACGCTCGTTTCCAAATAACCGCAAGTGAACGTGAGGAAAATCGAAACCGGAAGAGAACTGAATTTCATTCGGCGCTTGATCTGTTTATATTCGCTTTCACGAGAAAGAACTCAGGAATATTGAGGGTACACCTACAGCACGACCAAAATAAAACAAAATGAGCGATCTTATAGAAACCAAACTTACAACTGAAGGTTACGACTTCAGGTGCGGAATTTATTTCAAAACTAATTAGAAAATCGGGAAAATAATTCAAAATTACCATGAAATTTTATCGTACACTAGTAATCTACATGAAAAAATCCTTGAAATCATCGTAACCAAAAGAGCATGCAATTTTTTCTTGTACGCATCGCCCACAAAGTTTTGAATTTCAAACGACCGAAACTACAACCAAAAATTGCCATTTTTTTACGTTTACAAGAAACAATTCTCCTGATCCGTTGAAACTTATAGTTCTAGCCAATTAAACAGACATGGAAAACAAAAAAGAATATTTTCTCTTCAATGTTTGGTTAGTTGCTGTGCGAAATTGTGACTGAGAAAATAATTAGTCTGCTTTAGCTGAAGCTTTCTGCTCCAAAGCTAATGCTTCTAGCTCTCGACTTTTGCTTTTAATTGTGGGTGATATCTGTTTAGTTTTTTTGGTAACACGTAAATCAGGGGAGATGAAACCAGGAAAACGTACTCGTCAAGGTTTACCTTAAGTAAAGATATAATCAAACCACCCATAGGCAACCTCTCACAAATTTTTTTAAACTAAATTGGATGCTTTTGATAGAATTCTCTCAGAGACTTTTTGGCTATACATGCAATTTTGGAACTTTACCACACTCATGTACGGTCGCCAAGTGAGGTTTGACCATACTGTCTATATTTAATACCCCAGACATGCAATGTACTTCGATCCAGGTTTCTTTGCTTTGTCCACAATTTTTGTCAAGTTTCATTCTCCTTCTAAAGCCTTCAGAGATAACAGAAGCCGCAAACAGTCTACACCATGAACAAAAGAATATACTGAGGCTCCCGATGAAATACAGGTTTTCAATTCATTTTGTCAAGTCAGACCGTGTTTCTGTCTGTCTGTCTATCTGTTTGTCTGCTTGTCTGTCTGTCTGTCTGTTTGTCCATCTCGATCTGCCAATGACCAGTGGTCGGTTAGTTTGTTGTTTCATTCATCCATTCTACAGTCCATCAGTCTGCATGCATGTGGCACATGTCAGTAGTAGTTTGACAATAAATCCAACAAACAATTTGCTAAGAAATCTGTCTGTCAGACAGTCTGTCAGTTTGTCAGTCTGTATCTCAGTCATTCAGTCAGTCAGTCAGTCAGTCATCAGTAGTCAGTCGGTGGGTCAATCCAGCTGTGAATCAATCAGTTAGCCAGTTTGTCTTATCTTTTAAACAATTACTCTGTCACTAATCAATCAAATAAAATTTTGTAATCTTGTTATCACTCACTCAATGAGCTCTTCAAATAAGTGTTAGTAGTAGCCTAACAAGTCACTTAGTTATTTAGTAACGGTTTCAAAAATAAAGTGTTGTTGGAAAGCTGTTCTTATTGACTGTGCAAATCAACCTTGGTGAAAATACATCGCATGTCAGAGGACAATAAGTCAGAGCAGAACTTGGCTTATTTGATAGCTTTGTTTAGACCTGTTTACCGTGTTCACCCAAAAGCTGGATTGCAAAGTAAAACATAATGCACTACTAAAGATAACTGCTCGAAGACTTGATCCACTTCATTCCTGTTGACATCTGATCTCGAAGGGCAAGATGAGCATCTGTTAGAGTCCTGTTACTGGTGTAAAAATAAAAGTTAACTTATTACCAGCTAGCATACACTAAACATTTGGTTAACCAAATAAATTTTAAACCAAAACAATGCAGAGGTTGTGCTGATGTTTGTTCAGTGTGTCAACCAGTCAGTGACAGAGATCCAAGATCGCCAATATTTTTCAATGTAAAGCCATCAAGGTGTAAATATGACATTGTGGATGACAATTTATCCCTGAAGTGCACATTTTTGGATGTTTTTCATGCCTTATACATTTGATCACTATCAAGCAAATAAGTTGTAGATATGTACCTGTACATCAAGAACCTCCTCCCCAACCACATAGAAAAACCTGAGAAAATAAAATAAAATAAATAAATAGGGTCAATGAATGAATCAATTAATCCACCAATCAATACGCCTCTCAGCAAATCCCAAAAACTAAGACCATCCCCTCCAAATTTCAAAAACTAAGACCTAAGATCCCCTCCAAATTTCAAAAACTAAGACCTAAGATCCCCTCCAAATTTCAAAAACTAAGACCTAAAATCTCCTCCAAATCCCAACAACTAAGACCTAAGATCCCCTCTAAACTCACATAACTAGGACCTAGGTACCCCTCCAAATGTTAAAAACTAAGACCTAAGATCCCCTCCAAATTTCAAACACCAAGACTTCAGACCCTCTCCAAATTTCAAACACTAAGACCTAAGATCCTCTCCAAATCTCAAACACTAAGACCTAAGATCCTCTCCAAATCTCAAAAACTAAGACCTACAGTAAGATCCTCTCCAAATCCCAAACACTAAGACCTAAGATCCTCTCCCAATTTCCAACACTCAGACGTAAGATCTTTCCCAAATTTGAAAAACTAAGATCAAAGATCCCCTCCAAATGTTAAAAACTAAGACCTGAGATCCCCTCTTAACTTAAGGTGATTCCTTAGTATTGCATTGCGCATCCCTACTGCGCACAATTTTCGCATCATTAGCGTGTGTACATGAGCACGTGCGCATACAAAACGTAAGAGATTTCCCTCAAACTAAGCTCAATAGCGAAATAAATGCTCCTTTTCTCTTAACCGAGCACAGTGACCCCCACTTTTTATCTCATAATTTCAATGAGAACAATATAATCAAAAACTGACAAAAAATCAGCAGAAATCTATGACTCCTTTTTAGGCAAATGAAATAAATACTACAGAGGGAGACATAATGGGCCCAACAGCGCATGTCCAAATTATGTTTCCTATAAAGGATAAAAAAATGCAGGGTATTTGAACACATTTTTTCAGGGACGTAGATGAATACACAATCAAAGAAAGTCAAACTCTGTGTGATATAACCCGCTGTATTGAAAAGTAATCGAGCTTATTTGTTGCGCATGGAGATTACCAAAATTCACCTAAATAACCATATTTGTCAGCATTGTGACGTGAAAACAAGCATGGTGACCCCCTCTTTTTATTACGTTTTTAATATCTCCCTGTCCTGTAAGAACAGCATACCAAGTTTCATTGGAAATCTATTGCGGGTTCTTTTACTAGGGAATCACCTGAAGACTCAAGATCCCCTCCGAGTTTCAAAAACTAAGACCTAAGATCCCCCTCTAAACTTACAAAGGTAGGACCTAGGCACCCCTCCAAATGTTAAAAACTAAGACCTAAGATCCCCTCCAAGTCTTAAGGACTAAGACCTAAGATCCCCCCTGAATCCCAAAAAACTAAGACCTTAAGTCCCCTCCAAATTTCAAAAAATAAACTTAACATCCCCTCCAAGTTTCAAAAACTAAGACTTGACATGCCCTCCAAATTTTACAGCTAAGACCTAAGATCCTCGCTGAACTTTCAAAACTAGGACCTACATACCCCTCCAAATTTTAAAAATTAAGCTCTAAGATCCCTTCCAAATTTCAAAAGCTAAGACCTAAGATCATCTCCAAATTTCAAAAACTAAGACCTAAAATCCCCTCCAAATCTCAAAAACTAAGACCAAAGATCCCCTTCAAATTTCAAAAGCTAAGACCTAAGATCCCCTCCAAATTTCAAAAATTAAGACCTAAGATCCCCTCCAAATCCCAAACACTATGAACTAAGATCCTCTCCAAATTTCAAACACTAAGACTCAAAATCCCCTCCAAATTTCAAAAACTAAGACCTTAGATACCCTCCAAATCTTAAGGACTAAGACCTAGGATCCTCCCCCTCCCCCCCCCCCCCCCACCAAACCCCAAATACTAAGACCTAAAGTCCCCTCCAAACTTCAAAATGTAAGACTTAAGATCCCCTCCAAGTTTCAAAATCCAAGACCTAAGATCCCCTCCAAATTCTTAGAAACAGTTATCCTGCCCTCAATCAACAAATCAGTTGATCAGCCTGTCAGTCAGTCCATCAGTCAGGAACTGTCCATTCAATTAGTCAGTCAATGAAGTTAATCATTTGATCAGATTGTTGGTCATTCTGCCATCAGCAAATCATTCAATTTATTAGCAAGTCATGCCAATCAAACACTTAGTCAGTAAATCAATCTGTCTGTCATTGTATCAAATAAATTAGTCAGTTAATCAGTCAGTCAGTCATTTAATCTGTTACATGCAATGAGCTTGAAAGTATGTTAATCAGTCAACCAATCATCTAATCATATGCCATTCAAATAGTTAACTTCAGGTTAATCAATTGATTAGCCTATTAATCACCCCCTGGCTTTAAAGAATCACTTGTAGCGTGAATCCTTAATTACACTCACATTTGTATGATTACCTACACTAATCAGCAGTACAAGTTGTAAATCACTTTGCTTACCTGGATATTATATTGCTACATCCTAATTACAAGGTTTTGATCTTCTTGGTTCCCTCTTCACACATCTGGAAAACACATTTTCAGCCCCTCTTAAGTTTCCATTGACCTCAAAATACTAAAACATTCTTCTAACCAGCTGCAACAGTATTGAGAATTCTATTTTGTAAAGCAAGCAAATATATCTTCAATGTTTCCTGAACTGTGTGAAATTCCATTTCAGAGAGTTTACACTGACAGAATCATACTACACAGGTACAATTATTTTCTTTCAAGTTGTAAAAGGGTAACCACAATTGAAAATTTGTCATTTGGACATGCAACTTGGAAACCTTTACAGCAGTCAAAAACATCTTCCAATACACCATTTAAAATAGCAGACCTATGTAGCAAAACATAATTTCCCATGAACAAAGTAACCTATCATACTACTTAACATCAAACAAATTGGAAGGCTTTTGCCCCAGGGGGAAATCCCATATGAAAAGGCCAGGGATGCTTGTTGGAAAATTTGAATTAAACCCTTAAAGGAGACCAATCTGGGCGTGGCTAGAGCTCTATTTGACCCGTAAAAGATATCAATTAAAAAAGAAAAAGCTCGATTACAAGATGCTGTTCAGGAAAGAGGCCTAGGCTAATAGACCGCACTCAAGAGACCGGTGGAAATCAAGCTTAAAAATAGAAATACGAGTGTTTTTATGATCATTATTTCTTCGAGTGCACCTTAAAGTAAAAGATACTTTGACAGCTAAATAGCGATATTTTGTCATGGACACCCTAAGTGAGACCAGAATCATTGATTTATAACCATGAGCGAGATAAGGAACATCCTGACCTTTTCATATAGAAGTCCCCCCCCCAAGGAGGGGGGGTTGCATGAGAGATGGATATTTCCAAAATTCATTTTCTTTACCACTGATACAGATACTACATTAACTTGGTATGCCCAGACAGGGAATGGGGAGGAATTTTGATGTCCCTAATTGAACAATAAATTACTTGTACTTTTCTTTTCTTGCATTGATTTTAGTCCACATAGTAATGGGAAGTGTGTTGGTAAAGGTCTGGGTAAAGGCTGTAAAAACTCAAATTTTTGTTTAGGCATAAAAAAAATTGATCTGTATAGGCAAGAGATCAAAGTCTTTGACACAAACACACGAGAGTCACATCTTAGGAGTGGGGCATCCCGTTTTTTAGTTGCAACCCTCCCCCCCTCCCATGGAGGGATTCCATTGGTGGTCAGCATCGATTTTTGGTGTCAGCACCTTTGAAGTTTGCATCTGAGGGGTATAAAATTATTTTGGCTCTTTTGACAATTTTCCTACAAGCCCTTTATCAGAGGGTACCCTCAGTAGGAGGGGGGTGTGCAGATAAAAACAAATGGATTGTCCCAGTGACTCAAGTAAGAGTTGACAGGAATAACAACATTTAACATACGACAGTCATATTTATACCTTGTCTAGCAGTTGTTACATCAAACTGAAATAAAGAGCAATTATATTATAAGGTTAAATTTATCCTATGAGCTTTGTAAACGTAATTTTACGAGCTAAACTTACCACTGTTCAGGGGTTGTCTTCAGAGGTCAACAAAACGCCTCTCAGGACCTCATTCCCCCTTGTGGCTCCGACCTACGAGCAAAGCAAGTTAACTAATGTTTCACAACAGGTAACATTACTGGTTCAAGTCGTTTTTAGACAGAGAACAAACCTTTGAAGGTCAGCAATCTCCATTTTCTACTGTTTTTCTTGCACACGTGTTGTAAAATGGCGAAGGGAAACTACACTCGCAAAGACCAGTGGGAAAACCGTGGTAAGGCGGCAGGGGAGGGGAGAGAGGGGACAGACTTAGTAACAGTAAGGAGGTTAAAAAAGACTGAAAAATACGTCTTGATTGTTGCTTGGGATTGAGCTCTCTGGCGCACAGATTACTATTTTTGCATCTTTTAATAATTTGTTTAGAAACGACAAGCGAGTTCAAACATTATTTTCGAAAATATTTTTTTGCTCTAAATGGTATGGAATGTCGACAAAAGGTATCACTGAGACTCCCCCCGAGAGTATTTTATCTTTGTCAGAAATCCCAAGCCGTTATAAATGACGGTTATGAGTAACGTCCGGTTTTGGTGGGGGGTGGAAACTATCCTGCAAGACAGATTCCCGTCTCTTTCTGCTCAGTGAGCAGAAAGAAGAGAAGGGAGCATACAACAAAGAAAAATGGGATAACAGCATATAAAGGAATGAGATGAATGAATAGTTTACCTGTGGCAATTGTTCCAACTGCATCCTTTGTAACTCTTAATTCTTTTTAATAATTTATCCCATTAGTTGATTGTTATTAGAAAATGGCATGTTGGTTTTTAACTATATTATATTGTTAATTGTATTGTCAGGCTTTTTAATAGTTCATTAGAAAATAGTAGTTTATTAATTATACTAAGTGTCCCCAATTAATACAGGATTTTTTTTCCACTATCGGCTAGATATAAAGACACGTTAATAAAGTTTATGTATGTATGTATGTTTTCTTCCTTCTATTGTTACGCGAACTTACAGGGAATGTAGTGCAACTTGAATTCCTGACGGAACGTGCGAGGAAACGAGCGTGGGAACCTAGCCTGCAGTGCAGGCGTCTTATTGGGGCGAGTTAGCGTTACAACCTTGCGACCGCCTTTTTAGACCGCCATGTTAGACGGTGGGGGATGACCCCTTGGTAAAACTTTCTTTCTGTCCCCAGTCTTCCGCTGCATGAAAAATGCAAGATGGCGGCTAAACTTTTTACGATGTGAGCGCTCGCTCGAAAAAATCTCGCCTGCTCTGCAGGCTAGTGGGAACCCAGAATGAAGATACAACAGTGTAACCCACTGTGCAGTGGCTAACGCAAAGTTAACGTACAAGAGGGAACATGACCAAGCCACAGCAAGCCTACATTACCCAGATTAGAATATTTTGGTAAGAGAGGAGAAACGCGTGCGGAACGCAAATTTGGTACGGTAATTCGTCCAGTGTGATCATCTAGGTACTTCTGAAAAGAACTGTTGTCGGTGACTGACGTCTCCAAAACCTGATGGGAAGACATCATCTTCAGAGTCAAGTGACAAGCGTTTGTCACTGGCAGTGGCGCTATACGACTTATCCGCACCCACTAGCCAGTCATAAGCAACCACGACGGAGAAGACGGAGACCACGCCAATTGAAAAATAAATTTATATTTATCCTACGAATCTCGTGATAATCTCGCGGTAAGATTCTAACTCAATGGGCTTTCCAAGTTAAATTCAACCCACAACCTCTTTTTTCTAGTCCTTAGTAAAACTCGTGACTCGTGACTTACACGTGACGTACACGAGACAATCCCGTGACGGATCAATTCTCTAACACTGTAGGCTTACATTTGCTCCGTCCAACCACTAGCTCCTTTGAGTTTCGCTTACGTCTAACTTACATTTTTTCGCACTCAAAAACATGCCTGCATAGCTGTCGTTTTGCAATAATGAAAAAGTGAAAATACAAAACAGTAAATAATTATGATCACAACTTAAACCCAATTTTATTAGAAACATATTCTATCGTTGCTTACTAAAGTAGCTATTTTCGCTGTTTTAGTTACTTAGTGCAGCACTCACATGTACTGCCTTCCTGAGGCGCTTCTTGTAGAAACTGAAACGCGCATTAGCCTGTTTTTCTGGCCACAATTAATTCAAATTGAAAATACCTAAGATAACCTGTCTCGAGACACCTGCTTTGTGCTGGTGATTTGTTTGGCTGAAACCCTTAGTCAAATTAATACATGTTGTTCTTGTAGTACCACACTGTCTTTGACTAAAAGTAACAAAAAACTGCACTTTGATAGTCGTATTGTCAAATGTCATGGCTATTCTACAGGAACCTTCATTTAGACTTCAAAGATTTTTCTTCCTGGACCTAAAATTTCCCATAAAAAGCTATATACATTCAACAATTAGATTATTCGATTTCTATCGCGATTTCTATTTCTCTTTCTATTTCTATTTCTTTCACGCATAAAAATCTAGAGCGAATAATCTAATTGTTTCAGTATAAATCTACTAGTCGTTCAAAACTTGAACTAAATACTCTACACAGACACTTTGAAAACGGAAAGAAGCGGCTGCCAGTCTGTTAACAAGTGCAGTGCTTTTTCTACTATCAAGAGGTCTATCAACAACAGAATAGTTAGTGAGTAGCGAAGCCAATTAGAGAACGGCATTCGTGATAGACTGCTAGTAGATTTATAAAAATTACAAATAGCCCTATATCTAAAAAAGATAGTAGCATCCATCTAGTAGATGACATGATAAAACTACATGTGGTTGCTTCATGCCATGAAAAAGAAATGTGAGGTGGCCTCATGAATTGAGCAACTGGAAAGTGGCAAAAAGAATACTTTCCCCCTAAGCAACCACCTTGGTGTTAACATAATGAATGGCTAACTACACTAAGTCGGTTTGACCCAAATAACTACTATTATTGATGTAGTTAGACTGCTAGCTGTTTCTTTATGAACTGAAGTGTCTGAGCGAATGAGGTGAATGCGACAAAAAAAAAAAAAAATCAGGCAGTGAACATGATGGGAAGTTGACAAGATTAGATTTAGAAGATTTGATCAAGGAAAAAGTGAAGGTGTTTTCTGCCTTTACTTCCTTCATGCAATAGTTACATCAATAGAATTGCTTGCCCACTAGGCTATCAATAAGGGGCTTCTTGCAGTCTATTATTGACATGGATAAAAAAAATAATCTGATTATCAGTTTGTTGAGCAACTTCCCTTGGTTTGAACAGTTTAATTCGAGCAGAAATCTTCTTTACAAACAGTTATCTGGATAGTCCATCACTTTCAATCAGTCCTCACTGAGCCTAGAGCAATACTGACAGAAAAGAATCAAGGCTTCTATGCAAAGCCTTCAGCATGTTTTAAATAGCAGTAGTTTAATTTTTTAATGTTTGTTTTCTTAGCTGGCTGCTTGGTTGGGCGTTAACTTTCATCTGAAATGCACTCGTCAACAATCTTCTTTAGATTTGGATTCTCCATTGCTGCTGCTATTCTCTCCTTGTCATTGATTTGCTTGTTGACTAAAACAAATTCAATTTCACAACAGGAAAAATATTATTACAGAATAACTATTATAATTACATATCTATGGTGACTACACATATTATGGTAACAGAATTGTGTCTAACACAAAAAGTTGTCAATTTAGACTTTAAGAGTGCATGTAACAACAGCCAAATCTACCCCAGGATACCCTGGTTTATAAGGTGTTCTCTTTTTTATTTCACAGACAAATGTGAGCCACAATGCAGTACCTAACAAATTGACATCAGTTTTTCATGTGTCTGTCCTCTTACTGATCATGAATTTCGTCATAACATTGTCAAAGTAGCTGTGGTTCCTCGGGCAATCATTGAGTGATACCACAGACTACTTTGACAATGTTATGATAAAATTCATTGTCAATATGGTAACAGGACAGACGAATGAAAACCTGATGTCAGTGTGTTTTTTACGATAACAAATTGTCAAATTGTCTGCTCTAGCTTGTTGATGCATCGCATAAATTATAAATTCATGTGTCTGTCTGCTTATTGACGATGAAAATTAGCCAATGAGCGCGCAACAATTTCTGTAGTTATCATAAAAAATGAATTGAAGGCAGAAAAAGGATAAAGAAAACCTCTAGGACCAGAGTAACCCCAGGCTTGCCACCCAAAAAGTAACTTATCATGACTGCCTGTCCTTGAAGAAGATTAAAATAACCATAAGTCCACAGAGGTTGCACAATAATATTACTTTCAGCACAATAATAATTTGTTAGTAGTAGCCTTTTGTAGACTGAATTCATCTGCCCCTCAGTTCCCTAGATATATAAGCAGGAGGGATGTCTGGGGTGTCTGAGTTGGCATCAGTAACCATATTCCAGCACACTGACTGGTAGTTATGCTCACATCTGTTTGTTTCATGTAATTCCATTGGTTAATCAATCATTGTATCTGAATTCTACGAACTCTGATTTTAACATTGAGAAAGGCTCTTCTTGGCTTTAATCAGAAAAACCCTTAATCCCTGTGGGACATAAAGAATAATAATAGACAGCCACAGGATGTGACCCCTAGCGGGTAAATAAGTTCCACTACAAGATGATACTGAATACACATACAGTCATGTATTTATCTTATTGTGCCTCAGCCTCGTTCTTCAGTCTTGAGTAAAACAAGTTTTGATATCATAATCTAAACTGGTATGAGTCTCTAACGAGATAACTTGCCACATATAACTTACTTTCATCCTCTGTGGAATGTGTTCCTTTGGAAAGGAAGATGTCCAGCTGAGGAAAAAGGAAATTGCGAAGGTTATTAAGTTAAAATATTACTACACAAGGAAACAATCCCACCAAGTCTCATGACTTGATCTCATGCCTGGTGTACTTATATAATTTTAGAGGCTCAATGAAAGGTAGTTATTGTAGACACTGTTAGTCATTCTGTCAAGACAACTATTTTATTTATCAATTGGTAAAATTTTCTATTCTTTAACACCTCTACCTCCAAAATAATACCACCAGAATTTGGCTTTCTTTTCCATGTTGCACCTATCTCTAATGTTTCAAGAATGCGCCTGTATAAAATTATGGTTCTGCAGTATAGGTCATGCTTCTTCTGGTCAGCTTAACCTCTCAGAGGTGTGTGAAAAACAACTTCGAATGACTCTTAACGCAGAAACAGTCTTGAAACATTAAGGTGGCTTACTACAGTTTTGAAGGATTATGATTGCCTAACTTCTAACTCTTTTGAAAAATGTTCCAAGACATTTTTCCCTTCTCTTTACTAATTGCTGAAGTCTTTTACCATTCTAGGGGAATGGCCAAAATGAATGACCGAGTACCTAAGGAGAGACTGGGCACTAGTATGTTACATGGCATTTTTCTCAAAATCTACCCAGATGAACCCACCTCGAAATTTCAGGAATAAGAAATTGGCTCTGATTTAACATTCATGCAAAGTAAAATAAAAATCTGTAAGACAGATTTTTCACAAACTAAGAAAATGTGAAATAGCTCAAAAATAGCTCAAAATCTGTCTTGCAATTTTTTTTTAATTTTGGCACTAAACGCAATTTTTTACACCCCTACTAATTAACTGTGAAAATTTCATCAAGGGTTGTACGGTGGCAAGTTTAAGAGCAATCCTCGAGGAAAGACTAGCTTTTACAGCCTTGGACAAGAATTAAACTGTGCATGCCCTTTATTTAAGCGTGTACTAGTGTGACACCATGTATCGTGTTCAAGAAAGCAAGAGTAAATTAGAGCTATTTGACCGGTTTTTTATGGACCATTTTTTCATATTTTATTGGCCCTAGGCTTAAAAACACATGTTTGAAAGCAGTTTGAAACTACATATGCCAAAAGTGATTTAACACCTTTCAATTGCTGAAGTTGTTTTCGTGTCCTCTTAGGGTTACTTGTGTCATTTTTGCACCTGCAACTAATACTGACGTCTGGCAGGCAATTGTAGCATGCACTTCTGAGTCGCGGAAAAACTGTAGTAAGCCACCTTAAACCCCAAGAACACTTTGTCTTTGTTTTACCGTCTAAGCAGGCTTTGCAAGTTGAGTGTCATCTTATTGTGATGTTTTGTTGCCTAGCAACCACATAGGTGACATAATGGCAGGCTCAGTCTTCTCTCAACCCAGAATGGTTTACATTTTCTCAAATAGATACCGACTGTTCTGATCAATACGGTTATCAAATTATGACAAAACATACCTTGAACTTGTATGGTAATGAACGCTCCAATTTAACCCGCAAACACAGTCCTTCAAAAAATAAGATACTGTTAAATATGACTGCTTAAGAACTCTGTCACTACTCCTTTGCTACTACTTTGTAAATGAAATCTTCTCTGTCTCTCCATGTATTCAATTCTTAAAAGTGACTAACATCCTAACATTCTTCTCACAATTCTATCAGCTATATTGGACAAGTATCATGACAGTGGCCACAGGTGTACATCCTGGACCTTTTTACGACCTTAGTAAAAACAGTAAGATTAAGACGCTTAAGACTAACTCTAAGGAACTTTTTCTATCCATTTCGCAAGTAAAACTATTCAAGGAGAAAGTTTAATTCACAAGACAGTCATATTGGCTGACTTTTTCAAGCACATTTCAGGTTTTTCTGCAATTATTTATTTTTAGGTACCCAAAACAAATGGCTGCGCAAAAGCATAACAAAGAGTAAACTACAACATATTTAACTGACTCACCTATAAGTGTCGCAAGAGAGCAGTGAGGAACTGTCGGTTTGAATTCTATCTTTATATTATATTCATCTTTTCCTATGGGGTCAATTGTAATAAAGTCCTCTTCAATGACATTGAGCTCTTCTAATGTTTGTGGAAACTCTGGGTCCTGAAATAAAAAGAAACAGGCAGAATGATTTCAACAGCAAAATACCCCTACCATACTGACAAACACATTCTTTGTCAACTGAAAACTAGCCTTTGAGTAGCCCTTCTTTTTCTTACCTCAATCAAGCATGATAAAAAATAAAGGGTGTGAGAAAAAATGGCTACAGGTGCGTGTGAGGGTAGGCAATCCTACCAACAAAGCCAAATTCACTAAATTAAGCTAATTCTGGGATATTGAAAATAACAACAACAGCAGTCACAGATGGAATAGGGAGCAGAAATACTCCTGGTTGTTTCATGCTACAAAAACTGGGATAGGCTCCAGCCTAATGGGCTACTTGGCTAGAATGCCAACTTTACATAACTGTGCCCTTACAACTACTTTTAATTAGTAACTAATTTAGTAACCACAGACCCTAATAAGCCGAATGGAGAACTATACTAAAACATATTTCTCAAAAAAAGACATTTCTCTTAGAACTGTTCAACAAAATCAACTTTGATATTATATTGTAACCTATTTTAGTGGAAAAGAAATTAGGATTATAAGGCAAATTGAAGAGTTTGCTCCATGTAGAAAATTAACCAGTGTTTCCTAAGAACATGTTCTTTAAGCTTTCAAATAAAAATATCTCAAGGTAGAATTTTAAACTTTACCTTCAATTGCAATGTATAATATTGTACTCAACTGTATCTCTGTAAAATTTATGTGTTAAAAAGTAGAGTCACACTTTGCTCATTTATAAGAAAACCACACCAGTCGTGTAACATAAAATATTTCTCTGTCAAGCTCAGTTTGCAGAAAATCTTCTAGTGTTGCACATGTGCATGTACATGTACATGTGTGCACAAGCTAATGATGCAGAAATCATGGGCAGGAAAGAAGGACAATTTAGGAATTCAAACAATTTATTTCCTGTGATTACTAAAAATTAACAAGTTCAACTTTAAATGTCTGGTTTGATCATGTTATTCAGATCATTTTATGAACTGACTTTCCTTTTTTGCATGTTTGTTTGTGGGTTTTTTCATGACAGTTTCACCTCTTACAACAGTTATTTCATTCATGGTCTTTCTTGACAAATTATACAACAGATGAAAAGTCGTTTATCCATATCCACTTACCTTAATGTCCTTTATGAGATCTACAAAATGAGAAAAGAAAATTTAAAAAGCATATAAGGAGGGAATATACAGTGATGCTGGTTATTCTTACATAAACCTTTAGAAGCATCATGTGTTATGTCTAGAACACTCCGCTCATCATCTACACTTCATCTTAACCCTGTTAACTTTAACCTAGAGACCTATGGCTCCAGAGCATTCTCTGTCTCAGCTCCAAAACTTTGGAACAAAATACCCAATGATTATGTTCATGTGATAACACAAGTCTTTTTAAATGTAAACGTAAGACGTATCTTTTTAAAAATAATATTATTATTTTAGCTAGAAAGAATTTTTAATTTATTTTATTTTTATCATTGCACTATGTATTTTTATCTCATAGAACTTTCTTTTTAGCTCTTTTGCTTTTTTTAAGCACTTAGAACATATCTGGATAGGCCCTATAGAAATATATATATTGACATATTTAATCATATAACAGGGGTGGTGGGATTTTGGAATAGCTGTTTTGAAATCATGGTGAGGCTAAAAGATATCAAGGGACAGCATGTAACATTGTGCCTGGAAAAAAACACTCTTAGAAAGTATTTTGTTGTGTTTGAACGTGACAATCGTGCTTGTGAAAATTTTATCACTTTCATATTTATATGATACACATGACTGATTGTATGGACGATACTTGAGAAATAGTGGAGGTTCAAAGTGAGTGTTCAAAGATGAATTTTTTCTTTTCCATTACTCATTTATGTAATGTACGTCCCATGGGTAGGGACATTTCATCACCTAAAATCTAGGTGCCTGGGATGGGAAACTGACTGGCTGAAAATGTAAAATGTCTAACCTCCGTGAGGTGCTCTAGGGGTTGACTTTGGTGGATTTTGAAGTTTCAAATTGACCAATTCATACAGTCTATTTATTATTACAATTTTTTTAAAAATATATCATGTATACACCAACTTCGTTTGATATATTAAACAATTAGATTATGAGCTCGAGATTTCTATCATGCATAGAAATTGAGAGGGAATAATCTAATATTATTGTTTTAGTATAAATCTACTAGTCCTTCAAAACTTTATTTAAATCCTGTTCACAGACACTTCGAAAATGCCAAGAAGAGGCCTTCATTTTCTTAACAACGGCACACTGCTACACTTCTCACTATCTGTTAAAGAATTATTAGATTACGAGCTTGAGATTTCTATCGCGTGATAGTTGACAAGGGTGCAGCCCGAGTAAACTATCATGCATAGAAATCAAGAACAAATAATCTAATTGTTTTAGTATAAATCTATTAGTGCTTCAAAACTTTATCTTAATCCTCTTCAAAGACTCTTCGAAAACACCAAGAAGCGGCCATCATTTTGTTAACAAGCACACACTGCTACGCTACTCACTATCTACCACAGAATAGATAGTGAGTAGCGTAGCAAATCAGAGAACAGTATTTGTGATAGAACGCTAGTAGATTTATACTAACACAGAATAGATAGTGAGTAGCATAGCCAATCAGAGAATGACATTCGTGATAGAACATTATTATTAGATTTATACTAATATCCAATAAATGCTGTTTGTAAATAATTGTATTGAAATTCCTTGCTCAAAGAGCAGCTTTGTTTCCTGGAAACACAAATTTGGGTACAATATCAACATAACATCTTATGACGCTGCAAATTATCAACATTCTTCAACTTAGTACTTAGAGTTTTATATTGACTATTTTTATTGCCTCAGTTCACCTACACTTGAACTCTTCGGGTGATGGATGATTTATTCATTCGAATTTGGTTTATACTGCTAAAAAATCTTCCTGATACTGCTTTTAATAATATAGTGTTTCCAACAGACCATGCATTTCTGCAACGGGCCAGTGTCTTCGACTGATCGATTTTAAGAAGGGGAAAAAATACAACGTCCCATCTTCGTTCGGTTTTCAAGCACAAATTGCAGTAGGAACAATATGGTCAGACAAGCACTCACCAAAGACTTCTTGAACAAGTATCAGGTTATCTGAAGAGCCCTCAGAGATAGTGGAAGAACCTTCACATTCAGACATAACAAAGCTCACAACTTCTCCGCCATCATTAAAATCAACTGTCCGAGCGTGAGGAGACTGGCTCGAATCCGCATACATGACGTATAATTGACCGCCAAAAATTGCCTTTTTATGGTGTGTGGTGTACTTCATGTAAGATTACGTATAATGTCCCGACCTTACTCCTGACTTTATTACTCTTGCTTTTAACCTTACTGCCTGACTTTATTACTCTTGCTTTTTAACCTTGTTGCTTCTGTTTCTGTAACCTTGTTGCTTCTGTAACCTTACTGCTTCTGTAACCTTGTTGCTTCTGTAACCTTGTTGCTTCTGTAACCTTGTTACTCCTGTAACCTTGTTGCTTCTGTAACCTTGTTACTCCTGTAACCTTGTTGCTTCTGTAACCTTGTTACTCCTGTAACCTTGTTGCTTCTGTAACCTTGTTACTCCTGTAACCTTGTTACTCCTGTAACCTTGTTACTTCTGTAACCTTGTTATCTCTTTACCCTTGTTACTCCTGTTACCTTGTTACTCCTGTTACCTTATTACTCCTGTAACCTTGTTACTCCTGTAACCTTGTTACTCCTGTAACATTGTTACTCCTGTAACCTTGTTACTCCTGTAACCTTGTTACTTCTGTAACCTTGTTATCTCTTTACCCTTGTTACTTCTGTAATCGTATTACTTCTGTAACCGTGTTAATTCTGTGACCTCGTACTTCTGTAACCGTGTTACTTCTGTAACCTTGTTACTTCGTTAACCGTCTGTAGCCTTGTTACTTCTGTAACCTTGTTACTTCTGTCACCTCGGCGTCGACAAAACCCGGATCGGATCGGACCGGATCACGGATCGGATCACGGATCGGATCAAGGAAAAAAAATTCAAAATTCAAAATTCAAGATTCAAGATCAAAATTTTGTTGAGCAAATTACACTAGAGTGACTACTGTGAGCAGAACGTTTTATTTAATTCAGGTGTGATATTCCTTTATTTTTTTATAATATCAAGCCAACTGGGAGCTGGTCACAGATGAATTTTTTTCAGGCTGTTGGGTTTTGATTGCGATGATCAATCATGTCTTCATATCTTTCTCCGCAGTTCAGATAAATGATATTTCGTATATTCGCTTGCATCAAGGGTAAACTGTCATAAAACGAATCACAATGATAATAATAGGACGAACGTATGAATCGAAACACAAAAACTAAAAACACTAAAAAATTAAACACCTGATCATTTCAAACAATTTCCGTTTCTGAGACAAGTCTATACTTTTACAAGATATGAGTTTGGAATACGATATTTCGTACTGGAATAAAACGAAACAGACCATTTATATTTCAAGGAAATATAGCTGTTTTACAAAAAAATATAGGAGTAACATCGATAGTGTGAACGATAACGCAACCCGAGAATAAACAACATTTTAGGAGTTACGTCACGATTTTTAAAGTCATTTTTAGGGTCGTAAAGAGTTGCCTTTATATGGAATAAAACCTTAAAATGATCGTGTTCTAGGATAGAAAGCACTTAAGAGGCAAGACCAAATCAAAACGGAATGACGATCGTTAAGGATGGCAAAGATTAACGAGGACTGCAAATAACGAACTTGAAAAACTGGGCTAGTTTTTTCAAGATGCGCAAATCGTAACGTAGCTCCTTTAAAGCAAGTCATGTCCTTAAGCTTTCGTACGTAAGCTTTCTCATTAACTGTAACGCTAACTGTAACGCTCACATCTGACACGAAAAAGTAGCCGAGAATTAGCTATGGCTCCTGCTACTGGTACTAACAACAATTTCAAAAACGAGAATGGGAGGTTCACGCAAGCTTCAAGCCAACTAACGTTCAAATATAACTACATCTGCCTGTTCATTACAATTTAAATTCGTCGTAAATTAGGCGCTTATGTGGCTTTTTAAATGACCTCTTGTCATTCTCTGTAATTAACATGTCATTGCGTCAAATTCGGGATTCTTATCTTTATTTAACATAATTTAGTTTTCACTTTTATTTTTTATTTATTATTATCTTATAAAAGATTTGATTTTTTTTCTTTAAAATGTTTTTTTTCTGTGATCCGATCCGTGATCCGATCCGCGATCCGATCCGTGATCCGATCCGTGATCCGATCCGCGATCCGATCCGTGATCCGATCCGTGATCCGGTCCGTGATCCGATCCGTGATCCGGTCCGGTCCGATCCAGGTTTTGTCGACGCCGCTGTCACCTTGTTACTTTTGTAACCTTGTTATCTCTGTAGCCTTGTTACTCCTGTTACCTTGTTACTTCTGTCACCTTGTTACTTTTGTCACCTTGTTACTTCTGTCACCTTGTTACTTCGGTAACCTTGTTACTTCTGTTACAGTGTTACTTCTGTAACCTTGTTACTTCTGTTACAGTGTTACTTCTGTAACCTTGTTACTTCTGTAATCTAACCTTGTTACTTCTATAACTTCGTCAGTTACCTTTGTAACCCAGTTACTTCTATAACTCGTTACCTCTGTAACCTCGTTACTTCTGTAACCTTGTTACCTCAGGCCTGTGACCAGGGGGGTGCACGGGGTGCGTTCGTAACCCCCCCCCCGGGCCCAAAGATCCGCATTTTGATACTCAATATCCAAGTTAAGGAGTGCAGTCGGTTAAACTGAAGGTTAAAACTTAACAGTGATACTTAAACAAAATCAAAGAATGGAAAAAGCAGTAATGTGTTCACTGGGAAATTAAAACCAGCTGTACTCTAGTAGCCCGAGCCATTCAGAACATTTCAATGAGCGCACAGATGTCCGTGCTTATCTTAAGAATTAATGAAATTAACGTGCCCACACTTTGCACGGTAGTTTATACGAGCGAGCCAGTGACAAGGGAGCAAGGGATTAGTTTCGCAGTATTTTGATGTATCATACTACATTGTAAAATTAGTCCTTTATAACTTTATTCAAACAGTTGTATTCCACCAATGTAATATTCAGTTCCTACAGTGTACTTTGCCGTTACAATTTCTCATGTATTGCTACTTTCCTAACTAAACGGATCAGACAATAAAAAATACATTTCGGTAGTTTGGTCCACTTTGGCCTCGTTAGCCCCCCCCCCACATAAAATCCTGGTTACGGGCCTGTACTTCCTTAACCTCGTTGCTTAAAATTGACTGCATTGTGATGACCTCTATAAAACAGACTTCTCTAATACGGACATTTTACCCTATCTTTTCTGTGCTCGTATTCGACAGGTTTAACTGTATTTGATTTCAGTATACACCATACTTTGAGATATTGGTGATAATTTTTTAGATCCAATGTGATTTGCGTAAAATTCAATTTTAACTGATTTTGGTTTTTTTAGTATTTAACGTTGCTATGGAAATGTTGATTTCCCTAAAAACCGGCCGGACCCACCTTCTCGTAAGCTTTCATCGAAATTGTTACAAAGTAAATTTTCTGTAATCGAGCCCACCAAGTAGATTATCGGGAAACTTGTAGTGTAGCAGATCGAAATTTACCCAAGTGGGAGAGCAAACTAATAGTTGATTTATCCATGAAATTTCTTTTCAGCTTTAGGGTTCACTCGGCACCCCTTGTTCAGTGCTTAATCTAGTGCCCATCACACAATCGTGGGTTACAGACCAAAAGAAATGCTAAGTTTATTCTTCACCATGAGTAGTTTGACGGTAGAGGCAAGGTAAATATAATTTTTTTTTTGCCAAATTTTGCACAAATAGCAATCAAATAGCCGTTTTTGTTAATTTTACCTCAGTTGTGTTCCTTTTAGACTAAAGCAGACCTCAAAAAACATCCTGTAAGAAATACTATCGACCAAAACGCTGGGAAACCGCATCTCGGAGGTTCAGAGAATCGGGATTAAATTTTTAAATACAGCAAGAAAATGGGCAATACTGCAATACCTCGAACTTCAATGCCCCCCCTCTTGAAACCATAAACATATCGCAAAGACTAGTTGAGCGTCAATGGAAAGGGTATGTAAGAGGGCATAAGCTTAAGTATAAGAAAACTGGAATGAGTACAGGAAAGAGGTCTACGCCCAGATTTCCACAACAGTAAGAAAAATCCACTCACACGCACAATTACTGAACAAGGCTCAAGATAGTTTAATCATCATACTTACTTTCATACTTACAGTACAAGAAATGTTAATACTTTTATCTTACCCTACAGTTGAGCAGAACTAGACACTTATCTGTAAGATTTCAACGACGTAAGTACCTTAACTCTCCAAGTGACGATGCTTAGTCTCTTTTAAAACAAAACTTAAAAACTCTGTATCAACCTTTAGACCTGTATAAAATTTTTGACATGTAATTCCTTTTCTCCAGCCGTCCATGCTTTGTAACTTGATGAAGTCCAATACCGTCGTAAATAAGTTCTAAGCCTAAATGTTATAAACTTTATGGTTTCTTTTTAGGGTTTTTTTCCACCTCTTTATTTTTTTTTTCTTGATAACTTTGCGTTACAATTTTTTATGTAGTATTTGATGTGGTATATAAAGTAACAAAAAATAACGTTAAATCGGCTAACTACACTCCCGTTTTGTAAGTCGGCTTTAAGACATAATCACTTCAATATTCACTGTAAAGCATCATTGATTATGTCCACCGAATGTCCTGACATTATCCTCAGAATATCCGGATTACATTCCCATTCAAATGTAGTGAGGTTCGAAATCCATCATGAAAGATTTAACACTGTTACGCACGGCAAACACTCTCTCGGATACCTGAAATAGGGAACAAATTGACTGACAATCTAAGAAATATAACTTTTCTTCCTATTTTTCAAGGCACACCTTCTCTTTACTCATAACATGCGAAAACAAGCGATAAAAAAATTCGACGTTTAGGAGTCTTTATCACGCCATTGTTAAGGTATAATGAATATGAAAAATAAACAATTTCTGCGCCCGATAAATGTGAATTTTACATAAAAAGGAATTCTGTTCAAAATTACACTGTCCAATACTTTTGCACGGATTGAGACAGATTTGCAGATTTTCAAAAGAAAAAAGCTTATTACGAGACAGATATGTCAAATCGTGCATCAAGCAGCACCACCATCTCATGTGACCACACTTTCAAAATCAGCAAATATATTGGTGCAAGAAGAGCAAGTGACGCTAAATTTGTAAAACAGTTTGAGAATCTGTTCATAGTACTGAACGAGAAACACGAAATTATCGCTTGGCGGCTAACAAGAACGACTTCATTCGAGGAAATCAGAACTTTATTAGCTGGACTTAAGGAAAATTTGAGTAATGGCTTAAATCGCATCCTTGTGGATGACTGCTGCAAAGTTAGGACTCTGTATCAGTCCGTATTTCCAGAAGTGGAAGTAAAACTGGACTTATTCCACGCTGTACAACGAGTCACAAAAGTCATACCAAAGGGCTCCGAATTTTCGAAAAGATTTGCTAAAGACTTTGGGATAATATTTCGGCAAAATGGTGATTGTGGCGAGGTGCGTAAGATGTCCACTCCTTCCCCGCCTGTTCTCCTAGAGAATCTCGATAATTTCCGAAAACGGTGGAATACATTTCTTAGTCTCGAGGAATGAACAGGGCTCGTTCAGAGATCGACCGTTTGACTGCTCATATAAGAAAAGGCTGTTTATCCGGGTTAAAACCTGGCGAAGGGACAGAATCGAACGAAAGGCTCCACAACACCTTAAACAAATCATTGTTGTGTGGGGCTACTACAGTTGGACCCGAGATAGCTACAGCTATAATTAGTCTTATTTTTTATGCGATTAACTGCAAGAAATGCGGAAAAAAGCACGAGCAGAACGCAAGAATAGTTCCTTTTGTACCCCCTATTAAACTTGGCCTAGACAGTAACGATGACAAAGGTATTCACTTTAACTCTGACAGTTCACAACAGGTCTCACTGGACAATACTTGGAGAGCGCATTCAAGGGAAGTGGAAAAGGAAGGACCAACCGAGGGTAAAATTATGGAGGAGCTAGTAGTCATCGAACACATTGAGGATATGTACAATGTGTCAATTTCAACCCTGGTTTTGAAAAACATGACTAATTTGCATACAATTTTAGATAAAGTTAACAGTGACTGTAATGATCGGTGCTTTAATGCATACGACATTCCGATCATGCAACTCAGCAGAGTTAATGAAGTTTTAACCAACAGCAGTGACAATGACGATGATGCGGAACAAAGACATGAAAATGCGCTTCAACGAAATCTGGCGTCTTTTAATTTGTTAAAAGACCCTACCATCGGAGACGGCGACTGCGCTTTCAGAACTATTGTTAGCCAAATACGAAAAACTGTAGAGTGGAGTGATCCAAGCTCGTTGCTTCGGGAAAGGTTAACCTTTCTAGGGCTTGGAAAGAATATGGATGCAGACGTCTTAAAAATCCGTCAACTTTTTGTAGATAATGTTCAGAGCAATGATTACTACCAAATGCTCACCGGAATTCCTTCTCTTGACTTGAATGCAGAAACGGAGAGATTTAGAGAGCCAGGAACATTTTGTGGTGATGTTGGGGACTTAGTTATTAAAGTGTGTTCTGACATACTTCAAGTACCCATAATTGTCGTCACTAGTATCATTGGCTCCCCGTACGTTCCATTTATGCCTGATGATGCAGTTATCAACAAACCTATTTACTTAGCATACCACGCATTTGGACCAGGTCATTACGACGGAACAGTACAGGCAGCTGATAGAAATACAGGTACGGTTAGCCGACGCTAATTTGTGTTTATTTCATTCAAACCTACAGCATGTGTTCATAGGGTGTCCTCACATCTCTACAACAGTGCAGTTAAGAATTCTTTCAAACAAAACGTACCCCTAAACTACATTGAGAAGTAAGCAGGCAAGAGTGCATTTGAACACGACTTATTTAAATATAGTGCTCAGAAATCCGACATACTTTGACCTTACTTAACTATGCTTAGGCTCATGAAGCGATCCTGATAAGACGAGAAAACTACTGCAGCTTTTCATCCTCTGTTTCTGTGTTTCCTTCGGAGTAGGTGTAGTGACTGATGGAAAGTTGGGTCAAACTGCTCAGGCAAGGCTTAAAATGAGAGGAGAAAAGCAAATAAAGACTATGAATAAATACGTTTTCGTACTGTATTTTATTACACACCACAGCCTTAATCTGAATAATAGCAATTACAGGATATGTGAATTCAAATACATATGATAACTGTATTAGTTAAATGTGACCACAAAAAAGTGGATGGTTAATGTTTTATTGTTCTTTACTAGTTTCAAAATTGAGGGAAAACGAAAATAAGAAATTGGCATGTTCTTGTGGAAAGAACTACAAGGATGGCCGAGATTCGTGCGTGGGGAGCACGGAAGGACACACACGCTGCCCTTGCGCAGGCTCGGAGGTTCCCTGTTCAAGAGATTGCCGATGCAAAGGGTGCAAAAACAAGAAAGAGTACCAAGAACTTGACGGAGCCGAAAGCCACGTGTCTTGCAAATGTGGAGTCGACAAGGTGAAAAAAGATCCGGAGTACGTTGCCTGTAGCGACGGTAAACGAAAGACCAAGTGTCGCTGTGTGCGTTATAAAACACAATGCGGGCCAAATTGCTTGTGTAGGAATTGTGGCAATTGTTATAAGTCATTAAATTCACGTAGTTTGATACAAAGGTCTCTCAAAAGAAAAAGAGAAAATCCTTCGCCGTACAAGAAGAAAGGCAGCGCTGAATTTCTAGCTTCAAAGGGAAGGCATCCGTCAGCTGGGCCATGGACTACACATGAAAAGTGGCTCCTACTTAGCTGCGTATCTTTAATTAGGGCAACTGCAGTGAACCCGACAGTAGAAAATATTACATCATTGTATAACAATGTTATCAACTCTGACGTGAGCAAACAGAGTGGTTGTCCAATGAGGGAAAAAAGTCAAACACAGGTTTCCAGGAAACTTGCACACTTAGAAGAGAAGCAGGCAGTTCTAAATGCTTTGGGAAATTCTGGCAACTGAAAAGTAGCATATAAGATCACACGCGATATGCACCAGATTTGGAGTTTCGCAGAAAAAAAACTGATAGTGTTATAATAATACTGAAGTTAACCTTTAATTACGCTGAGACTTTAAAGTTGAGTTGTTGCCCTGGCTGTAGTAAAGAAAAAGTTTTATTGTTTTGTTGCTTTTTTTAAACCACAGTGAAAGTTACTTTCATTCAACGATTCAAGAATTGAGATTAAAGATGTATTAATTCTGGGAAAAAAGAAACGACATAATCTGAAAAAATTAAAACTCAGGTTTATATTAAAATAGCTATATATAAAGTTATTCAGCCATTAATGAACTCAGAAGTCCGACTGCACGGGCAACATGGATCTTCCCGCGATTTCAAACGCTTGTCATAAACTTTTAATAACGATATTAATAACTTTATTTTAGTGTGAGAAAAATACTTAACGATTTCTATGTCAAGATTAAAGATAATAAAGTCAGGTCTTTTAGTTTCGAGACTATGTAATTTGATTTATCTTACAATCCGTCGGTAATATAGAATCTTGCCAGCCATGCAAAATACAAAATGCAAATACAATACGTAGGGGCTGTAACATAACGGGGCTTTTCACTGGCACTATTTCAATATTTTTCAATTCTTCAATATTTATATAAACGTCCTGCCACACACACACACAAGAAAAGCGTTTATCTCCTTAATGTAGCCTTGATTGGCGTTGCACTTGTTGCGGTTACTATGGAATAAATGACGTAAGCCTGTATCCGTTATGTAGGCAGCGGGTACGATTTGGCGGATCAACTAAGAAGTGCAGCTACTTTAGCGTGAACTTTCTTCAACATTTCAATTCTGCGTTTTTTGAAAAACAACTTATTGTCCAAGCATACTCAGAGGATCTTTAAGTATTCTTAAAATATACAGCAAAATAAGTCAGTGTCTCAAAATAAGAGTGTGTTAAAATATGGCACATTGCACGCAAAATATACAAGAAAAAAATTCCGTATGTTTGATTGCGAATAAATGGCAAAAATATTTCTAACCGTAATTTTTGCATATATAAACTAGATGGACTAAGAGATAAACACTTTTTTGGGAAAATTGCCTCAAAACAACGCCAAAAGATAGCTTCAAGTTATGTTTTGAGGCCGTCAAAGTTGTGTTTATTTTCCTTTTTGACAATCCGGAAAACGATTTTTTTTCGTATGATCACTCTCACTATAATTTTCGGGTAATTTTCGATTTTGAGCGCTATTTAAGAATCTCAATAATGGTTCTATATTTTTTTTTTTAAGTTCACCACTCATGCTTTATAATTTAAATTTTTTTATCCCGACGTTTTATCTCATGATTGATTCGCTCAGGGGCGTAGCCAGCCGTTTTGCATAGAGGGGTTCCAAATGTATATTGCTTGTCCAATTGAAAATCGAGCGCCGAAGGCGTTCTTTATTAGGGGGGTCCGGGGGCATGCTCCCCCGGAAAATTTTTGAATTCTGTGTCTTCAAAAGTGGCGCTTCCTTGATTCTGAGCACAAATTTCCAATAATTTCAGCACCAAACATAGCTAGTATTTCTAAGAGGGGATTGTAAATCTCACTTCCTGAAGAGATGGACCGTAAAAGAATTAAAACTGGATAATATATTAGTTGTTTAACATATTAGTTGTTTAACATATTACATATTTCATCAAATGCTGTAGAATTGTGATTTACCGTTCACTCAGCTAGGATATCAGAAAGAAGAGGGCGCTGTGGATGCATCCGTTTAAAAATGTCTGATTGTTGCACCAATGTCAATTTGCCTACCATAATGGATGTTCATTAGCGCAAGTCCAGAGTCTCGCTCACTGGCTATGGTCGCCCTCAAATACGTTTTCAGTCGCCGCAATGTGCTGAACGATCGCTCACATTATGCAGAGGTAATTGGCAATGCACATAAGATGCGCAACAACTTATGTACGTTTGGAAAGAATTCATGGTTGCATTCTTCTAATACCTGAACTGCGTTGCTGGGTAGGTCTGATCCGTGTTTAGCCACTTGCGCCGCCAACGGAAAAGTTCCACATCAAAAACATGGGGTTATGGTAGGTCATCTACATAGTACTGCAAAGCGGCTTGTACAGGGTTTCCTTCTCGAGAAACTAACAAGGCTGGAAGTAGGCACAGGAGGGAAGACACCACAGCATCATTGTTGGGGTCAAAGTATGTGTCTATCTCAAAAAAAGATGATCCAACAGAGGAATGAATTGTAAGCATTCTTTTGTAGTATTCCTTCGGTATTCCTGCTTCGACATTGCTTTGGTGCTGTTGCCGACCAACAACGCGTGGCATAGATGGCTCGATGTTTGCTGTCCACGCTGTGGTGGTAGCCATGCTGTACCAATCCGAGCAATATTTCACGATGTCTCCTCTGATATCTTGTAGCTCACCCTTTAAATCTAGACATCGATGTCTCGCTTTTGCAGCTTTTGCTGGCCTCGGGGGTTTCTTTCTCAATTACGGCAAGCAAAAACTTGTTACGCTTCGGTTAATACGTAAAAAAATTGCAAACTTCATTGAATGTTCCAAGCATGTTTCTGATAAGGGGCTGATCACAGGCGTGAACGATTGTGAGGTTTAGACAGTGAGCCCTGCAGCGTGTGTACACAGCCTTTGGACTTTTTTCCCGTATCAGTGCTTGTGGACCGTGCCTAGAGGATGACATATTAGACGCTCCATCGTACCCTTGTCCCCGACAGTTTTTTATGTCTAAGTTCCACAGTGGTAAGGTATCCAGTATCGAGCTAGCAATCGCCTCCCCGCTTATCCCCTGCAGATTGTTGAATCCTAAAAATTCCTCGTGGATATATCCATCATTGTCAAAAAACGTATGACACTGAGAAGTGATAGCCAATTTATGCACCCTTATAATATTGTACCCTGCGATACAGCATGTGATGCCTTTTTAAATTGATTTTCTTTTGTTCTTCTTCAAAAACGAAAACCTCGTCTCGCTGAATTTCGAAAGGGGGTTTCCGATACTTTTTCCCTCTTGAAATAATGTTCATTTTCATAACCCAAAAGGGGGGTTCCAGAATCCCTGGAACCCTCCCCTGGCTACGCCCCTGTCCCTGGAGGCAGATTAGAAATGTTAGGTATGGTCCGGCAAAACTGTATCGAGTCACCTGTTGGAGTACGACAAAATTTCTTGTAAAGTCGATTACGTGTGCGGATATGCTTTGAAATATCTGGACTGATCCATTTGATTATAAAGACCAGACCAATGTGACCATATATCGTCGATGTTGTAGGCCGAATGAGTAGTAACGAGGTTAAAGAAGCAACGAGGTTACAGAAGTACCCAGGTTACAGAGTAACGAGGTTACAGAAGTAACAAGGTTACAGAAGTAACAAGGTTACAGGAGTAACAGGGTTACAGAAGTAACAGGGTTACAGGAGTAACAAGGTTACAGGAGTAACAAGGTTACAGGAGTAACAGGGTTACAGAAGTAACAGGGCTACAGGAGTAACAAGGTTACAGGAGTAACAAGGTTACAGAAGTAATAAGGTTACAGGAGTAACAAGGTTACAGGAGTAACAAGGTTACAGGAATAACAACGTTACAGAAGTAATAAGGTTACAGGAGTAACAAGGTTACAGGAGTAACAAGGTTACAGGAGCAACAAGGTTACAGGAGCAACAAGGTTACAGGAGTAACAAGGTTACAGGAGCAACAAGGTTACAGGAGCAACAAGGTTACAGAAGTAACAAGGTTACAGGAGTAACAAGGTTACAGGAGCAACAAGGTTACAGGGGTAACAAGGTTACAGGAGTAACAAGGTTACAGGGGTAACAGGGTTACAGAAGTAACAGGGTTACAGGAGTAACAGGGTTACAGGAGTAACAGGGTTACAGGAGTAACAGGGTTACAGGAGCAACAAGGTTACAGGAGCAACAAGGTTACAGGAGTAACAAGGTTACAGGAGTAACAGGGTTACAGAAGTAACAAGGTTACAGGAGTAACAACGTTACAGAAGTAACAAGGTTACAGAAGTAACAAGGTTACAGGAGTAACAACGTTACAGGAGCAACAAGGTTACAGGAGTAACAAGGTTACAGGAGTAACAGGGTTACAGAAGTAACAACGTTACAGGAGCAACAACGTTACAGAAGTAACAAGGTTACAGGAGTAACAAGGTTACAGGAGTAACAAGGTTACAGGAGTAACAAGGTTACAGGAGTAACAAGGTTACAGGAGTAACAACGTTACAGGAGTAACAAAGTAACAGGAGTACCAGGGTTACAGGAGTAACAAGGTAACAGGAGTAACAAGGTTACAGGAGTAACAAGGTTACAGGAGTACCAAGGTTACAGGAGTACCAAGGTTACAGGAGTACCAAGGTTACAGGAGTACCAAGGTTACAGGAGTACCAAGGTTACAGGAGTACCAAGGTTACAGGAGTACCAAGGTTACAGGAATAACAAGGTTACAGGAGTAACAAGGTTACAGGAGTAACAGGGTTACAGGAGTAACAGGGTTACAGGAGTAACAGGGTTACAGGAGTAACAAGGTTACAGGAGTAACAGGGTTACAGGAGTAACAAGGTTACAGGAGTAACAGGGTTACAGGAGCAACAAGGTTACAGGGGCAACAAGGTTACAGGAATAACAACGTTACAGAAGTAACAAAGTTACAGAAGTAATAATAGAGTTGTAAAAGTAACAAGGTTACAAGAGTAACAGGGTTACGATAATAAACAGGCGTAACAAGGCTACATAGTCAATAAGGTTACAGGAGCAACAGGGTTACAGGAGCAACAGGGTTACAGAAGTACCAAGGCTGCAGGGGTCACGGGAAACTTCAATTAAAATTCGGGACATTATAAGTGATCTTACATCAAGTACTAACCCTTTCTATCGCGGTTCCTCGCGGTTCATGATGTACTGATGCGGGATGCGCATAAAAAATAAATTAAAACTGGCATTACTAACCGACGGAAATTATCTTCCTTGACTAAGAGGCCATTGTACTTGACCATCATCTTAGTGATAAATGACCACAATTTTTGTAATTAGGTGGGCAATTGTTTACCAGTTAAAGGAAGTTACCATTAACATTAAAGTAGCTTAAAGTGCCACTATGATGAAATTCTCGATATCCATTTTTTTTTTTTTACATTTTCGTACACAACATTAGAATTTGCGGTTTTTGGACCTTTATTTCCGAAAATTTATGGCCGCCATTAATTTTCCATGTTCCAAGTCTTGGTTGAGTGTAGTAATTGCTGTAGTAATTGTTAATTATGATTTCAACCCGTGTGGTATTTTTGAGAAAATGACGTCATTTTCTCCAATTCTCAACCAAGACTTGGAACAAGGAAAATTAATGGCGGCCGTAAATTCTCGGAAATAAAGGTCCAAAAACATGGGTGCTAAGGTTCGTAATAGATTGAAATTTGCCAAGATATCTAGGAAAGAGAGACCTATTGTGTACAAAAATGTAAAAAAATGGGTACAGGGAATTTCATCATAGTAGCACTTTAA
This sequence comes from Orbicella franksi, assembly GCF_964199315.1. Classification (NCBI taxonomy): domain Eukaryota; kingdom Metazoa; phylum Cnidaria; class Anthozoa; order Scleractinia; family Merulinidae; genus Orbicella; species Orbicella franksi. Next base: position 26,068,255 of record NC_138145.1, read on the forward strand.
TGGTAGGTCATAGTATTTATAAGTATTTAGTCGAGACTCAAACAAAATTATTCATTTTTTTATAGCGACAAAGCGGTGTAAAGTGATGCTGATCCCAAAATAGTTTGTACTACAATAAAATAGTACATTCATACAAGCAAAGTAACCAAGAAACTTTTTGACGCCATTTCCCACAGCACCGGCTTGGGTCATGGGATACTGGATGAACTTAGTTTTAAAATCGTTTCCTTTCTCGCGAGACACGAACGAAACAAGAAAGGAGGTACTTAAAATTCCATTTCCCGCCTGAGTTAGGATTTACATTAAAATTCTTTAGTCTGAAACCAGGTTACCCTGCGAGACAGAGATTCCCCTCTCTTTCTGATGTCCAAGTGCAGTGTAAAACGAGGCCGGAAATTTGATGTTGTTTTGGTACGTACAACATCTCAGCGTAGGCTGGTCCCACATTTAGGCATCACGGCTATCAAATTAAGAAAAAAAATAGCTTCAGTTCTGAATGACCAGAAATCATGACAGTGAGTCCACTCAAGGTTCATGAACACGGGTTATTGACCAAGCGTGACGTCAAGATTTTTCTGCATGTTGGCCAAATTCGAAGTTTTGCGTGTTTTTACACGCAAGAACAAAAGGGAGGCCACTATCTAGGGTCATCCAGCCATCTTGCCCTAACTAGTTTTAAAATTAATAATGGACTTGCTATAAAAAACATCATTTTGCTGCGGGAAAAGCGCGTAATCCCGCGCGAGTTTTACTGGTTGGGTACGGTAGCCAATCACAGTTCAGGATCTCGTTCGAGTAGCTGAGTTAGAAACCATGTAATAGGTGGATGATACGATGTAAATTGAAACGTTTTTGGGAAGAAATAAGGTAATGATTTGGAAATAATTAAGACAAAACAAATGAAGTGTTTGTAGTTTCCATATAACGGATCCACCGCTATTTATAAAATTTCTCACGTTATAGCGCGAGGCAACTTCCTAGAGTGGATAAATTAGAATTTCAAAATTCTTTTTCTCGTAAGTCTCTTATGTACAAAAAGGGACCTGCTGGTAAATATTTATCTTACCTAAGAACTAATAAAGGATTTAAACAGACGAATCCTTTCAAGGAAATCCGTAAAATAAACTGTGCTCTTCCGGCTACATTTAACAAATCTTCTTGCATGCATATTCATATTAAAGGGAAGTATGGAAAAAAAGGCTAATCACAAAGCAAACTGTTATGTGAATCATGAAATGATTATTATAAAGCTGATAAAAACCCTTTTATAGCCTTTTAGATGCCAACAAACGTTATTGTTCACGAGCGTCCATTAGACGCGCTGAAGGGTTTTATTTTCTCGAAACGTCTCCGTCAAAAACTAAACATGGGCACTTTTGTTTAACTTTATCGACGAATGCAATTCAGTTCAAAGTGCTACACAGCAACAATTTGTTTTATTCAATTTTTAAATATCTTTTTGTATACTGTCTCACGAATTGTTTGGCAGTATAAATAAACGCGGTTTCAACTGACTGACTGAACGAAATTGCCAGGCTTCTCGGCTACTTGAAGACGTTGTAAAGCTGAAAACTTGGGCAGGCTATAATTATTATGTTCCCAGTCTTCATGTTGGTGATTGTGAGATGCCCGTTTAATATGAGTTACCTGAAGGCAAAAAGAGCAAATTTAAAAACAGAAATGAAAGCAAACCACAGCTCTACTGAGGTGGGGTTTAAAAAGTCGGTCCAATTCGTAGCTCTATTCTTATCGATTATCAGTCTTAGCAGTCTTTTCTCCAGTCGTGAGTTCTATCACGTTGAGTTTGGGGCAGGCCTAAAATCAAATAACCTCAGGAAGATGGACCTTTGTTTGCACTTTTCATTTGTCTATTTGGTTGCTAAATTTATATTGGCCTTGAGTAAGTGCCGCAAAAAAGCTAATCAAAATTCTGGAATATTGCCATCTTGTACCGCACCGGCCTTTGCTGGCTGTCGAGTCCACTTTAAAAAACAACATCTTTTCAATCACGGTTTTAGTTCATAATTATGGCACTTTTAATCAGAGATTTTAACAATGTTTTTAGGTTGGAAAGGCAAAGAAAGTAAAATTGCATGCAGATAAAAATATTTGACTTTTTACCCCTGGATATTTAGTGACTGACAGTTATTATTTGGAGAGGATATGAGGTCACCGTGACGTACTACAGACCAGTCATGGATTACATATGTATTTGCATCCAATTTCCCCGACCGTCGGGCATATTAGTGTAGTCTAACCTTAAAAGCTTCTGCTTAACAATCAGAACCTGGGCTATTGTGAAGTGAAATTCGCCGCCTTTATCGTCGAAGATTGACTTCTATTTGAAAAGCAAGTCGGAAATAGCTACATATTTTCATATTAGCGGGGTTCAAGTGTCGGATCATGCTTCAGCGCATCTTATATACGAACGAGTGGCTTGTAAAACTCTGAATTGTACAGTCTTCGTCTGCTAAATCATGAGGAAGGACGTTCTTTTTACCTTTTTGTTTATATCATTGTGTGGTTTCAACAATGGAGAAGATCTCAACTTCAAACGTAAGTATATAGTTGAATTTGACATCTGCGCGCGCGGAAGCTACGAGAAGCCACAACAAGTTTGTCAGTTCGATTGATTAAATTCCTATTAATGTAACGTCAGTGGCATTTGTTTGGCATCTTATCCCTTTTTATCTGCAGTTTGCGGAAAAAAGGCTGGTTTTCTTGGAAGGAAAGCATCGCCTTTGGTGTTGAAAATAAATAAAGACAAATGCGACGGTTGTAAAGAACTGGAAAATTGCACAACATACGAGGGCAGCGTTCAAATTCAGATCGTGAGAAGAGCGAACGATATTGTGATGAAGCAATTACGATTTCCCAAGCTTACAGAAATCACCGGCCATTTGCTCGTTTCCTTGGTTTATGGAGAGCGTAGTTTAAAAGAGATTTTCCCTAAACTTGGCGTGATTCGAGGGAGAGAGTTATTTCTGGGTTATTCTCTTGTCATCTACGAGAATGACGGACTCGAGGAAGTGAACCTTCCTTCGCTAACAACCATTCTGGATGGTGGTGTACGTATCGAGAAAAACATTAATTTATGCTACGTGAAGACGATTCGATGGAAATCGATCATGAGGAATGTCACAGAGAATGAATACTCCCTGGTTTTAAATTCTAACAATAATGACTGTTATGATGTGTGCTTCCAAGCGACGGGGGAGCAGAAGAAATGCATCCCACCGGCAGGTCACGGCAGTTCAACGAATCAACACTGCTGGGCTCCGGGGAATCAACAAAACCACGATTGCCAGCGGTGTAAGTAGAAACATTTAATTATGATTACATTTAATCTGTAGTCTTTTAAGGCCGGCCCTAGATTGCAGTGAAAATAATACTCCAGAGTTGAAAAATAATCTGCCTCCTAACATCTTCGATCTTTCCGCTTTGTAAAATTTATGTATAAAGTTACACTTAAGCCCTAGCTTAATATTAATTACAATTGTTCACTTTACAATTTTAATTACCGACACATTTACATTAAAGGCGTGGTTCTGGATTGAATTATTCAGTAATTGGCATTGTTGGGGTGAAGGATTTTTTTGCGGTTCTCTGCCCTCCATTTAACTAATAATAAGTTTATAAATTCCAACAGGAAAAAATTACCATGTTTATTTCTGTCGCGAAGTTACTACCGACAATGTTTAATTAGATTTATTTTGCATTTGGGGTAAAATATGTGGTCATGTTCTCCAGTTATCTTTATATGAAGCCGTGACTTTTTACAACTTAGTAGAATCAAGGTAGGGCATTGCTTGCCTCAAAAAGTCTTCAGTGACAATTAAATTACTTGACATGGAAAATCAATGACAAGTTATTTGTCATATAAAATGAGTTTAAAATTAAATTTATATGTAAATTTACGTCAATTGATTTCTACTGTTGACACAAGAGTCATATAAATGCAGCAACAGAATACCTCATGTCTGTCACAACATTGTTTATGGGTCATAAGCAAGATTGCAATGAACATTTATCAGTGTTCTCTGCAAATGAACATTTTCTCAGTTTGCTGAGAAAACTATATATAGTGCTATACACCACACCAAGTGGAGACTTGGACGACTCAGAACTGGGAATAATTTCTAGCTTACCCCTGAGTCATAATTATTATATAATTCTGACCTTCTGTGTTGGAGCTTTGATGTGGATTGATCTCAAAGGGCTGTTTAAGTATTTAAAATTGGGGAGAAGAAAATAACACCCTCCATGCACTTTTAATGTGTTTTGGGACTGGAAAAATAATTATGTTCATTGTAAGAAGGAATTATAGAGCATTACATCAGAGTCTGTTTTTCATATTAAGGAGCTTAATCCAAAGTTATGGGTGGACTATTCGACTCTTGAAGAGTGGGAGGTGGTGGGGGAGGGTTTGGTGGTTGATTTGGTACAGGTATTAATTTTTTTTTCTTTCATGCACTGGAAATTTATCCATGATATTGTTTTGTCTGTGTAACAATTTTTTTTTCTGCTCACTGAATGTGTGCATTTTTTTCTGCCAGTGGCTGTGTGTATGAACTAGTTCTGGTACACGCACATGCTTGCGCACATGATATTTTTTTTCAAAATCACCCACTGCCCCCTCAAAAGTCAAATGGTCCACCACTTACAAATGAGATTTCACAGACGCAAATGGCATCGCAATTTATGATGAAAAAATATACCAGCCCTGTTCCAGAGAGAATTACACTACAGGGTATGAAATAACAGTTTTTCAACAGATAATGTTCAGGGTTCTCCCGAAAATTTGAAGTAGAGGGAGAATAACTTTGGGTAGGCGGCGGACAATGCCAATAAAAGGACGTGGAGTGAATTTATCGGGGTCACATGGAGGGGGAGGGGGGTGGACTGCAACCTTTTTTGGGGGGTCCAGGAGCCTCCTCAGGAAAATTTTGAAATTGGGGTTCCAAAAAGTGCATTTCAGTGTATTTTAGGCAATCATGGTTTTGTTCTTTTCTCAAAGGAAAGCAATTTCACTGAGAAAAAAATACGTGTAATGTAATGTGTTAGTCATCCGGATCAAATTCGAAAAAATATCAAAAACGTCAGAAACGTTCTCATTTTGTGGTCAATCACGCGTGTAAAAACAGATGAGAAAGCCAAACAAGAAAAGAGTTTTCCTGGCATTGAAGTCACTAGATTGAGGTTTGACATTTATTTTGTTAAAACACAAGTTTTGAGTGGCTTTAACACAGTGCTAGGGGTGGAATTCGTTGAACATGATGAAGCTTGTGATTGGTAACTGTTGCAAGCAGAAGCCTGTAATACTTGGTGAAGTTTCCCGCAGATTTAAGCTCAGAATGTTTTCTGATCCCGTGCGGACCATCATCAACGTTTTGAACTTCTGCAGTAGTTTGGGTTTTTCGCTCATGATTTCAAAAGTGATAAAATTGATACAATCAAACTTAAACTTGGCATATTTTGCAAATGTTTTGCTTTATAATAAAGCCTTGAAATAGTGCGTGTATTTATTCATACTTCCCTGCTTGATAAGCTCGCCTGTTTTATATTTCACTTTCATGTTGTTTTTAAAGAACTAATTAAATTATGCATACATTCACTGGAGATAAAAGAACTAATTTAAATTATATTTTTGAAAGAAAAGAACTTATGACCTTCGTTTGTGCCATTTCTATTTTCTCTTCAATTTATCCCAGGTACTGACCAGCGATTGCTGGGTTTTTCGCTTCATTTTCAGAGGAACTTGAAAACTGAGCTTTAACTTAACCCCGGCTGTCAAATATTTCAGTGCTGCTGTCACAGCTCAGTGCCCACGTCACATTTTTGGCAGCAATTCTCACGGCTCGAATGATTTCAGATTTCTTTTATTTTACAGCTATAAGAGTTGTATTTTTTAATCGCTACGTATTTGTTGAGAAAATTAGACATATTGTTTTCAGTTTATGCTTAATTTTATAGACAGATAGGTTCACATTGTTACAAATAATTTTTTTTCATAATTTATTTACTATGAGTAGCTGGCACGTCAAGGATGACTAGACGGCGAATTTCGCTGGTCGCCGGAGCGTACGGAGAGCTCTGTAATGTTTGGTCAAAAATGGACATTGACCAGTCAAATCCTTGCAAGTTAACAAACTAGGCAGATGGTAAAAGAGAGTTGATATAATAGCGTACTGAATTTTAAGAACATACAAAAAATATACTAATTACTCAAACTGAGACAAGAGAAATGGAACAGCTTTCATCTTGTAAAGCTTAGGCTGTGTTTCTGGTCATTCTAAAATGCCAGTTTCCAGAACTTTGATTTCATGTTGGATACATAAGAATATGTTATGAATGTATTGCTCAGCCTTTTTTGATCTATTTATTTTAAACATCGTTCAACCTGGCGTGGGGCTGGGCCATTAATGCAAGAGTTGAGATTATTCAGTGTTTGACCAGCCAATGGGCCGTGCCTGGAAAAAATAGTTTAGCGGGACAATGTTTTCTCAAGCCATGTAACATCCTTCACAAATTGTATAATTTACTCATTTCAGGAAAGAATAGTTGTTAATTTACTAGTGGTAATCATGGATTAAAGAGTGCATTCGAGCGTTGGTAGGTAAAGCAAAAATTGTCAGAACAGCATTTTGTGTCTGAGCTGTTAGGTAGACGTGAAATTGGCCTACCTCCAGTAAGGGCAAAAACAAATGAATTGATCGCAAAGCATGTACATACAAGAGGGTTTGTTCTCATTTGTACATGTATTACATAATATTAGTTAGTGCCTGTTCCGTCGGTATGCAAGATTACGTGCTTTTATTACCAAAACTAAGACAATTATTCTGTTTAGGAACACGACTTGTATCGCCTTGGCTTTGTGGAAACAGCTATTGTGCATTTTCCCTTCCGAAACAATAAAACGGAGGACTTGTCGATGTACCAAAGTAATCCTGTGCAAGTTGAACTCTTTTCCCACATGTACACTTTCGTTGGGTTTATATTTTGCACACAGAAATCTAGGCCAGCAAAGTGAAAAGTACACATTTCAAAAGCGGCGTTGGTTTTGGTCAAAGAGAAGAGGGTACACGACACACAGCTAAACTATAGCTTTCTGTTCATACAAAAAGTCATACACATTTCGGGAAGACATGTCTGCAAGGTTTGTAAATGCCATTAACGCTGACTTCAAATTTTAAATAAACAACTTATCCACTACAGTCCACAGTCAGCTGTCTCAAAGTCCGTAATATTGCACAACACTCGAAAGAAAGCACATGGATGAAAATGGAGATGACGTCATTTACCCCTGAAGAATTTTTTTGAGGGGGGGGAGTGGCGAAATGGTGTCTACAGAAAGATGCTTACAGGAAAACTTGATTTTCCTCCATTACCTGATTAGAACTGCATTCTGTCGAACACAATAATACTGGAAAGTTTTTTTTTCTTGAAAAAATTCAGTAAGTTAGGTGTTATGGGGTTGAGCTGTATGGTAACGCTGTTGCATGTTATCAGAAATAGTTGTATAATTTGATCAATTAGTTAGCTCATTAAGAGAAATTCAATCATTGAATACTCTTGATAATTGAAGGGCTAGAGGTACATTAAGTCAAATAGTGATATTGTTTTATCATGATTGAATTCTTCATGCAACAAATTACTATGGCAAAACAGGCAGGCTGCTGGTTACCCATCTGTACAATCTCAAGTTGTGGTATACTGTGTTCGAGATGTCTGTTCCTAAGATTATGATTTTCATTGCACTGACGAATGTGGACAGGAGTTCAAGGGGGCTGTTAGCATGACAAGTTCGCTACGCTGTGTGCAATATTAGCCTTGCATTAAACAAACAAATCATTCTTTAAACATCATTTCATTTTTTTGTATTAATTGACTGCCTGATGATGTAGAACACTGCGTATTGCCCCTCAAGAAACGGTGGCTTAAATATTATAAAGTGAAATATTTCAACAAAAATGTTTTTGAATAGATTGTTAATTTGCTATTGTGGAACTTCATGAAATGATATTGGATTTAATTAGCATTGACAAGCAGATATTTGATGTTCATTGTAAACAGCATATAACACGTAGTTTTTGTGATTTACTCAATGTTTTAGGGTTGATTAAAAGCTCAATCCCATATATTTAAAATCTGAATTCTGGGCATTTAAACAACAGTAGATTCCTTATTAACTTAAATCTGTCCTATCTTATCGGACATCAACTTAGCACAATCATATTCTGACCTTATGACCAAGTTCACTTTACAATATGAACTGAAAATGGAATGCTTTATGTACATGTATGTAGATGGTAGTTTACATCTGTGAAACATGAAGTTTGAGTTCATTTAAGTTGGAAGTATAAAAAAGTTTTGAATGTTAGCTCTCAATATCGTGTTTAAAAACTTTGTTTTTCACACCTTTAGAGGACAAATGCTGATATTTTGATGTCTATGTGTTAGGGAAGATTCTGGCAAAATTCACATTGCTTGAAATCAAGGTTCCAGGAAATCTACATATACCCACCCTACAGAATGTTTTTTTTGGTACATGTATGAATCCTCCAACCCTCTGGAAAGTCCAGTTTAACTTTATATTTTCCTTTAAAATTCTTGGCTTTTAAGTCCCTCCCCCACCCCTCATAAGTTCCAATGAACTTCCTTGGGGTGAGTTTGGAAATTTTTTAGAACTTCACATTCCTTGGGAACACACTGGATATCTTGTGATATTTTATATGGATAAGCATTTTTTAAAGAAAAAAGATGCCATGGTTTAGATTTTGCAATAATTTAATAAATATTATCTGACCTGTGAAGGTGAATTAATCAACATGACACGAGCGTCGGACAAAGAAAAAATTCTGAGTCCCTGACAGGAATTGAACCCATGACCTCCCGAACACCGGGCGGGCGCTCTATCCACTGAGCTACGAGAACTCATGGAGAGCAAGGTCATTTAACTGAGTTCATATATGATAGGTGTCCTGCATACTGCTAGGATCAACGCTATCGAATTCATCATGAGTAGTGATAAGTTAATAAAGATGGTGAATTTTAAGCTCGGTAATGAAATGTGAAGGTGAATTAATCAACATGACACGAGCGTGGGACAAAGAAAAAATTCTGAGTCCCCGACAGGAATTGAACCTATGACCTCCCGAACACTGGGTGGGCGCTCTATCCACTGAGCTACGAGAACTCATGGAGAGCAAGGTCATTTAACTCAAGTTAAATGACCTTGCTCTCAAGCAAGGTCATTTAACTTATGCAACTACAGTATTGCTTATCAATAAATTGTCAAGCTCAAACCATTAATACTTTCGCGTGCTTGAATTGAATTATATGCTGCCCTTCCTATGGGGCAGTTAGTTGGTTTAGAAAATACATGAAAAGAAAAGCTACGTAAGAGTGTCACTTGTAAATATATATCACCAGATTGTGTGGTGTAGGGTTTGAATATCGTCGTGGCTGTTTAAAAGAAACCCTTCAAATGGTCTCAGAGTAGGGAAGGTTCTTATAGTGCCCTCTTCCATTTTTGCCTGAGTGATTTTACACACTGAAGCTTTGATAGTACAACGCAGAAAAAAATTTGTTTGAATTTTTGATGAACATGTTATTTCAATACAATAATAACCCAGAAAGGGAACTTAAACTCCGAAATGTACAGCTGCTGAGATAGTGAATCGAGCGTGTTAGTTTTTCAGAGAACTGCGTTCTGGATTTCATGGTAATGACAACCGAAAGCTGTGTAAAAATAGAAACACACACAGACAACAGGATGAAATGTATTTTGTAAAGAAACGTCAAAATCTATCATTCTACTAATCTATTTTAAACACAACCGTAAAGATGATATTTTGTGTGGCTGTTCGTTCACAGTGGAAAAAGGTCAATGTAATGAATTTATTGCAGTTGTAAATATAAAATCTTAAGTAAAGTAACTTGATATTTTCTAAAGCAAAAGTTCCAATGGTTTGAGCTTGACAATATTTATTAACAGACACTGTAGTCACAAGCATCACAACAAACAAAATGAAATTTCATTGGCTGGATTTGAAAATGTTGGAATCTATTGTTTCACTTCTGCCATCTGATTGGTTTTCATTGTCTGGGTGGCCTCGGTTTCAGTAAACGCACTGTAAATATTACAAGATAGATTTTTGTAAACTGTTGATGTGACGATTGATGTGCAAAAATGACTAATTTGAAAAAAAATATATAAAGATATAACACATTTAAAGGGTATTTCATAAAACAGTAAATTTCTATCTGTTTTTTTAAGAAACACTTTGTAAGACCCAGCCACAAGTGAAACCCTTTTGGTTTAACAAGTTCTAACATTGTTTTGCACATTTTCAGTGTGTGACATGAAGTGTGGAGAACGGGGTTGCGTGGAGAGATCCAACAATTTGTGTTGTCACAAACAGTGCCTTGGAGGATGTTCCAATTTGAACTCTGCACGTCACTGTTATGCTTGCAGACATCTTCGTATGCTAACTGGAGAATGTGTTGAAAAATGCCTCTCTGACTTGTTTGAGGTACAAAGATGTTATAATATTTGATTATAAAGAGTTTTCAAATCTTCAGGGAATGGATTACTGAATGGATGTCTAGGGTTGATGATTCAAGTGTTAACGCCCAAGTCGCTAGTGGAGGGAAGGTGCCTACAAAGCCCGGGGGCTGCAACCGCAGTCACATCCCCAAGGCGCTAGAACACCTGACTGGCCTGCCCAACCTGCAACCAAGCCACGAGCCCCCCGCGTCAAGCCCCCTACAGGCACCCGTCACACTCAAGCCAGGTGGCATTGGTGGAAAAAAAAATAAAATAAAATAAATAAATAAAATAAAATGCTGAAAAGAAAGGGGGGGATAGAGCGATGAACACACTGCGAGCACATGGGACGACAACACATGTACTAACCAAATATACTGCTGGACAATGTCAGCCCCAGGGCTCTCACGACCATATGACTGTTGCAAACGCTACAGAAACGCACCAAACGCTAAACAAACGCTAACAGATGGCCAAGGCACTAACAAACACCTACAAAAACGCTACTGACCAGACTGGCTCCTGGTCATAAACTATGTAAAATTTCATTGAACTATATCAAACGCTACAAAACACACCAAACGCTAACCAAACGTTCACAGACGGCCAAGACACTGACAACCGCCTATAAAAACGCTACTGACCAGACTAGCTCCTAGTCGTTAACTATGTTAAATTTCATTTAACTATATTTAATGCCCAAGTCGCTAGTGGAGGGAAGGTGCCTACGAAGCCCAGGGGCTGCAACCGCAGTCACATCCCCAAGGCGCTAGAACACCCGACTGGCCTGCCCAACCCGCAACCAAGCCATGAGCCCCCCGCGCCATGCTGAAGGGATCTCCGGGATGGAACAACCCGGAGTAAGGGGGCTCGGGGCACCAAGGCCACAGCCCCCGACAACCCCAGCCTGAGGCACCCACCCCCACTGGTACCCAGAGTAATCCGCTACCTGTTAAGCCACCAACTGGTAGGATACACAGACAATGGAACTAACTGGAGTTCGGATATAGATCTGGTAGGCATCGCTAGACCACCACCCTAAGGTCTTGATAAGGTGATCTGGAACTCCCCGCCCCGCTGCAGTTGTCGCTGCCCCAATACGGAAGCTATGACCAGAGTATGAGCCAGAGTACCCTGCCTCATTTAGGATGGACTGCACAGAGGATGATAACTGCTGCCAAGTAAGAGGACAACCATCGCTAAATATAAACAGTGGCCCTGGAGCGGACCCACGCAGAGACAAGTAATTGCCCAAAGCTGTTATGGGGCACACAGAGCCCAAGCCACGCCCTAAGTAGATATCACAACCCATGCAGAAGGGGTCTGTCTTGGAGCACTTGATACGGACTTTAAAACACAAGGGGTTCACCAAGGAGTCTGCTTGCAGGTCGCTAACAGTCATGGGTGTTAGGATCAAACACAGAGTTGATTGTGAACTCCCTGGCACGCAAAAAAACAAAAAATCCCAAGCAGCACGCAGCCCACAACATCACATGGTCTCTAGTAGACAGGTCCAAAGAGCGCTGAATGACCTTCAGATGATCTACTGTGATAGGTAGGCGCCTAGGTGAAGCTGGACCCTGAACCCGCTTAATGCCCCTAAGTAAACGCTTCAAACGAAGGCAGTTGACTAAAGGATCTGGAAGGCCATGGTCAATATGTAGGGAGCATACTGCTGAAAGATAGACCTTGATGGACGAATGGTTCAGGTTATCTGCCAATAAAGAAGCAAAGCGCATGAGAGTCTCCTCATTGGCCGGGGGAATGTAGCCATCCTGGTTTGCATGACCATCCTGGCGGCAAAAGTCTATAAATCGACGTTGGGCAGATCGGTACACTCGTCGGGTGGATGGTGCAAGACCTTGGGTAAGTAGGAACTGACACTTCTGAGTCAAGGCATCTGAAGCGCTGCCAAAAGGGAAGCAGGAATCTGGGATGGGGTCGGGTTGGCATGTGGCTCCAGACGTCTGAACCTCTGAGATTGGAATCGAGAGAGTGCATCAGCAACTGGATTAGCTTTACCTTGAACTGATGAAGCTGTAAACGAAAAGGAATGACGGATGGCCAGCATAGTCAAATAACGCAGCAACACCATTAGGCTTTTGTCCCGCGAGGTGCCAGACTTAAGTACAGCCACCACGGACTCATTGTCACATAAGAACTCGACCCGCCGAGATACCCACTGAGGGCCCCACAGATAGGCTGCTACCGCAATTGGGAAGAGTTCCTTATACGCTATAGATAATGAACTTTGTGCAACTGACCAGGCACCAGAAAACCAGTGGGATTTAAAAATAGCTCCGTATCCCAAAGAGCCAGCTGCATCCGACGAGACCTGGAAGTCCGGGAGAGGGGCCCATGTGGGCATACAGATAAAACTGAGGCCATCCCAAGTTTGGAACAGCTCCCGCCACCAGGTTAAATCCCATCGGAATTCCTGGTTAAACCTAATGGGTGATCATCGTGGCGAAAGGCACAAAGCAAGTTGATCATCCGGCGAAGGAATGTCCTACCCTGTGGGGCAACCTTGCAGGCGTGATGGAGGTGGCCAATCAGTGATTCCAGCTCACGACATTTACAAAAACGTTTTGCAGCCCACTCATCTAACAGTGTAACAATTCTAACTCTCTTGACAGCCGGGAGGCGTGCCTGAAGTTTTCCAGAGTCAAGTTCAATCCCAAGGATTGCAAGACGAGTTGCAGGTCCCTCCAGCTTATCTGGATGAAGTGGTAGACCAAGTTTTTTACACAGATGAACACAGGTTTGAAGGTTGTTGTGGCAGACAGGGGAAGCCGGTGGGCCCAAGGTGAGGAAATCGTCCAAGTAATGATGGAGAAATGTGACATCATAATTTTGAACCAGAATCCATTCAACCAAGTCTGCAATGGCAGTAAAGATGAATGGTGCAGAACGCAGCCCAAATGGGAGCACCATATCCACAAAATATTGCCCACGCCACTTCATGCCAAGAAGGGGGCGATCATCCGGGTGGATTGCCACATTCCGATATGCACTGGCCACATCGAACTTGGCCATTAATGTTCCTCGGCCCAGAGTCATTATGCCATCAATGAAGGCATCCACTGAAACGTACTGAACTGTAAACGGGGACTTAGGGATGCCGTCATTTACGCTTTTTCCCTCAGGTGAGGAGAGGTCCAAAATGAGATGCCACTTCCCAGGCTGATTATTTTTGGGGATCACCCCGAAACGACTTATGTGCAAAGACGGAAGTGGCGACACTGGAAAAGGACCTGCCACCCTGCTGGAAGAGACTTCATTTTGTAAGTAGGAGTCAATCACTGCTGGGTGTTCAGAAGAGCTACGCATGTTCGAAGATGCAGATTTGAGTGACACCAAGGAGGGGTTGAATCCTATCCAAAATCCATTCTGTATGCCAGAAATCACATAAGCTACAGCTTATTCGTCGGGATGATGCCGCAACTCCACTTGAAATTGATCCAGCTGTAATGGTGAGACCTTAGAAACCGGAGATAACGGAGCAAAAGAGACAGCTGTAATGCAGGGCGTAGCTGGAACTAAAACTGGAACTGAAACTGGAACTGAAGCTGGAACTGAAGCTGGAACTGAAACTGGAACTGAAACTGGAACGGAAACTGGAATGGGACAAAACAAATTTGCCAGCTGAGGCAGTCCAGTCTGCTGGCTAGGCAACACAATCAAATTATTAAAACTATGTACAGACACAACATTGGGCGTACCTTGCCCATCAGTACTGTCCCCTTCTCCCCCCAGGCGAGGGGGAGTGGGAACGAAGTCCAGCTGAGTGGGGAAAGGGGCAGTTAGCCTTGGTATGCTCTCCCTCGCAGTTGCTGCAGTTGTGGTGGAACCTGCACCTCCCAAATGGCCACCGGCATAGCCCTTCATTCCAGGAATGGTAGAATGGTGTATGTAAGCGGGGCTCCGGGTTGCCTGAGGAAGACTGAGGAAACCCAGAAAGGGAGGATGGCTTTGGTTGCAGTGAGGACGATGTTGGCAAACGCAGATGAAAATTATATAGATCCAAATTCATTTTGGACCAATCATTAAGGCCCGAGGCAGCGGCATCCCTTCTGAAGGCCAGATCGTATTCAAGCCAAGCCAGACCTGGATACTGACGGGCTGTTTGAATAATGAATTTGAATAATGTTTGAATAATTGTACTTTGTCAGGTCCAATCAGCGCAGGAGATAAGACGCACACAGGACCAGCTGGAAAATTGTGAAGGCCTCAGTCCAGGTAAGAATATCCTTAATTTCAACTTGCCTGCATTTGGCGTTGGACGCGAGGAGTTTACCCTCCAGGAAGGTCTGTGGTTCCTGTTCCACAGCGCGAAGATTTACCGTAAGCAGATCCGCCAACTCCATGAAATGGCCCTCTATGATCTTCTTGGCCAATTTTGCCGGGATTGGTGCATGACCCGGACCGACAATAAAAGCCTTCTCAGACTTGGTCACTGATGCAGAATTACCGAGGCTTGGCAGGCTACTGGCTACACTGGAACTAGCGAACGGAGAGGTGATGGGGGCCACGAAGCGGGCCGAGCTCGAGTCAGTGACGGCCGAGATGGGAGAAAAGGTAGGAACAAAAGCAGGCAAAGTAAACATACCTGACGACGCCCCAGAAGCCACAGATGAAATGTTGGCATCACAAGAAACAGCAGTCGATTCGGAGGAGCTAGATGGAGCAACGCCAACAGAAGTGCCAGGGACGGAGGAATTTAATGGCAAGGGGGCGTTCCCTTGAATTGAAGAGATGATGGTAGGAAGGGAGCTTCCAAGTGCGCGAACAACAGCCTCCGCGATCGAATCGACGGCCAAAGGCGCCACAGGGCCAGAGGGAGCCGTTGAAACCACTGTTGGCGCGGAAGACAACAGAGGTAAGTCCTCCGAACGAAGTCCGGCAGACAAGCTATTGTTGGTTGAACGAGGTGGGTTCGGCATGATGTACAAACCAGTGACAAGCGACTTAAAGACAAACCAAAAACAGGAGAGCGGGTGAAGAAACCCCGGTGGATGAATGACGAAATTTCTTTTTATCCCCAACTGGGAACCGCTACACTAAGCCCACCAAAACTCCACGCTATCGGAGCGGCGAGCACACTATCGGTCCAGGTATGAGAGAACGACGAGCAAGTTAAAGACGACCCACGAGAGTTAAAGACGAAACACGACAGCGGGCAAGGATACCATGGTTGACGAATGACGAAATTCTTCCCAACTGGGAAACGCTATACTAGGCCAGCCAAAAGGCCAGGCTATCTGAACGGCGAGCACACTATCGGACCAGGTATGAGAGAAGTAAAGACGAACCACAACACGGCAGTGGAGACAGGATGAAACAAAAATGCCACGGGTGACGATCGAAGAACTTCTGTTTTAACCGGGACAGCGACCGAGATAGATAACGAAGCAATAGGGAGAACGCCGAGAACTGCTACACTATAATTCAATCCACAACGCCACACTAACAGAGCGATGAACACACTGCGAGCACATGGGACGACAACACATGTACTAACCAAATATACCACTGGACGATGTCAGCCCCAGGGCTCTCACGACCATATGACTGTTGCAAACGCTACAGAAACGCACCAAACGCTAAACAAACGCTAACAGATGGCCAAGGCACTAACAAACACCTACAAAAACGCTACTGACTAGACTGGCTCCTGGTCATAAACTATGTAAAATTTCATTGAACTATATCAAACGCTACAAAACGCACCAAACACTAAGCAAACGCTCACAGACGGCCAAGACACTGACAACCGCCTATAAAAACGCTACTGACCAGACTAGCTCCTAGTCGTTAACTATGTTAAATTTCATTTAACTATATGTAAAATCCAAGATTTGCTAAGATGTCGAAATCCCAGTTTAAAAACCCACGACTGGTCGAGACTGAAACAATTTTAGACTTTCAGACAGAAAGAAACACTGATTAGCATGTGAGTCCATGACTCAAGTATTACAATGCTTTTAAATCGGATCAAAAGTCTCCAATCACTTATAAACAAGAGACTCCATAACTCATGACAAAGTGTTATCAACGATATTTTTAGATCAGATCAAAAGTCTCCAAGACCCATGAATTTCTTGGGACCATTTGCTTCATGTATGTTTGGATAGGGCATATTTGTTTTGCCAAGTTGTGACAAAATAGTATACAGAAACAATGTGGGGTTTTCCAAGGATGGGAAAACCTATGATTGCATACGGTAAATCCTTGAATTAGCCCCTTGGGCACTTATTTCAAATTTAGGAGAAGACGGGGGATGCTTATTTGAGAGAGGTGTTTAATCGAGGTGGGGGTCTTATTTAATTTTTCCCAAATCGTGGTCGGATAAGATCAGGTTTTTTTGTAATGTATGTTAAAAGAAGCACAATGTGTCAGTTCCTCAGAAGTTTCAGAAGGATCCTGTTGTTCTTGAAGCACTACATTAACGTAATATAACCACTTGAGCTGGTCTAGGCCTGCTACACAAGGCTGGTTGGGCTTTAGGCAATAAATCAGCAGATCTTCATCACCATCCATCAGTCAATGTGTAATGCTTGAATGAGTTGATAATCACTTGCTTGTGATTGAGCACGAAACTGTATATCCTTTGTTGTCTCAGTACTCTTCCATAAGACAAGGGGAGGTGATGGGGGGGGGGGGGGGGGCAGCGCTTATTGGATGGGAGGCACTTATTTTAAATTTTGGCCAATAGGAGGAGCGCTTATTTGAGGGGAGGCACTAATTCAAGGATTTATGGTAATGTCAGAATAATAATCATATTATTATTTTGTTAGTGATACATGTAGCAAGCTTTTAAAATATTTTTAATAATAAGCAATTTTCTTACCAGCCTGGACATTTTGTTTTTAGATTGATGGATTTAAATGTGTGTCCAAGTGTCCTATTCCATATTTGACACTTGAAATTCCTGGCAAAAGTAAGAAGTGTGTGAAGGTATGTCCAGCTGGCTACAAAAAGGAGTCTGCAATTTTCTTGGGTCCGGGGAAGTGTGTCAGGTGCAAGGTAGAAAAGTGTCCAAGAGGTATGGTTAATCCCAAGAACTTAATGATGTATTAAACCATTTGCATCAATTAATAAAGGTGCTTCCTAATATAATAATAACCACCTGCTGGGGATGATGATATTGGCTATTGTTTAGCCAACTGCGAAAAGATGATAACAGGTACATTGTACAAGGGGGGGCTCAGTAAAGGGTAATACCTCCCTTGTGGGGTGGTGGCCCTTTGAGAGTGCTAAGAAATTACCTCTCTCCCACTCCCCAAAGTTTTGTGGTTCCTATTGTGTTAGTTCATTTTCATATACTAAGGGAAGTAAATTTTAAAAATTTAAGGTGGTTTAAATCCCATGAGCATTTTTTTTAAACTTTGCCCATAGTTGCATCTTATCCTCCTAATCAAACTTCAATAATAAAAGTGGGGTCACTGTGCTTTTTGGGGGGTTATTAGCAGTTAAAGATAAAATTAAAGGTGTTTTCAGCAGGTTATACTGTTACTATGGTAATGTATTGTGTCACAAAAATGATGACAACATTTTTACCAATGATTGGGCAGTTTTTTGACACCATGATTGTAGCATCAACTGATAAAGAGTGGTTATAATGACCCATGAAATTCTAAGTCTTGGAAAGTGCTGGAAACTGTTTTGAATCACCTTAAGTTGACAAGATTCTCTTTCGATGATCACATTCTTACTTTGTCATACCCACCTGGTAGGAAAAGTCAAGAAGAGGCAGAAACAGTAGATTTGGGGGTTAAGTGCTTCTGCTTCCAATACAATGCTCAAAAACTCAATTACTGACAATATAAATATTATTGTTTTGATTTTTTGTTGCTGTATAGTTTGTAAGACCGTAGACAAATTAGCAGCCAGAATATCTGACGATGAAAAGCTACCCATTGATTCAGTAGCATCCCTGAATGAGTACAAAGGCTGCACAGAAATCAAGGGAAACTTAATCATCAACATAAGAGGAAGTGGTGGCTCAGGTTTGTTAATTAAGGTCCACATTTTCCCTTAACTTTTTAAACTGTCCTATGCTACAATTAATAATAATAATAATAATAATAATAATAGTAGTAATAATAATGATGATGATGATAATAATAATAATAATGATAATAATAATAGTAATAGTAGTAATAGTAATAGCTATACATGTAGTAATAGTTACAGTAATAGTAATAGTAATAGTAATAAAAATAATAATTATAATAATTTTTTTGGGCTCATTAAAATTCTTCACTAAAACTTTGCATGATCATTAATTACAGCACAAAACTATATACCATAACAATTATTGTAATAAAGTCGTTAAAAAAGGAAGCAAAATGTAGTTTACAGATTGAAATGAATAAAATTGAGAAGAGCTGAGAATTGGAATGACTTATTTGAAATATCACAGAAATGTAGCAAAAGTATTTATGGGTTGTTTCATTGATTGTGTGCGACAAGTATAGTAAGTGTAATAATAATAATAATAATAATAATAATAGTAATAATAACTGAATTGCTTCCAATTAGTGGTACTTCTCGACATTGCATGTTCTTACAAATAGCATGGTTTTTGCTATCTTTGTTTCATTCCAGCAAAGATTAACCCAGATGTTTTAAGAATTCTTTTCCCAAACCCATTATAAAAGGACCAGAAATTGTTGCTAAAGTCAGCAATAATTAATTTACTATATCACCACACTTAAAGGTGAATTATACTTACTCTATTCAGATTGTACATAAATGGCTAAACTGAAATTATTTCTCTCTACTTTGTTCCAACTAGGTATTGGAACGCGACTTGATGAGAATTTGGGACAAATCGAAAAAGTTAAGGAAGGTTACATTGTCATCCGAGAGTCTGCATCTCTCAAATCTTTGAACTTTCTCAAGAATCTGAAAGAAATTAAACCACTATTATTGCCAGATCTGGTGAACTATGGACTGGACAAACCAATTTTGTACAATGACAGGTACGTACAGAGTGTAGTGGTCGGCCACTTGATCACCCACCTGTTGCATAAATAAGGTATGTTTTGTACTTACCCAAAATGATAGGGACTTACCTGGGCAAGTTAACCCTATTAGCAGCCACTGTAAGGGATAGTTAGATCAACAGTCTGTGCTTTTATGGTGGTCTTTGCTGGCTTGAAGCCCTTCAAAGTAGTATATTCAGTAGCACAAGTTCTCTTAGTCTCCTTCGCAGCTGTTATTAGGGTCATCATGCAACACTTCTCTAGTAACATTGCGTGATGACCCTAATGAAAGAGACTTAAGTTCTTTGTGACTTCATGCCCCATTGGACTCCCACCAGGGACAAAATCTATGTAAGTATGCACATTAAGTGCACATAAGTGCAAACCTCCTCCCAGCTGTTTTGCCCTCCATGTAGTGTGTGTGTAACAAGTTCGTACCTTTTATTCTATGTCTAGGTATGCATTGGCTATCCTTGACAACCCCAAGCTTGAGGCTATGTGGCCATTTCAGCAAAATCTAAGCATCAGCGAGGGTGGAATAATGGTGCATTTGAATCCTTTCCTGTGTCCAAGCAAGATTAGTCCACTTGTGAACGATGTTCTTAAGTGGAATAAAAATGACTCAAAAAGAAGCATTGATATTTCAGACACCACCAATGGAAATGCCATGGCATGTAAGTGTAGAGAAGAATCAAGAGATGGGTTAATTTGACTTTCTTTCACTTTCTTTCATTGTTTGCTTTGGTATTATCTGAGCACTAAAACATGGACTGCAAATTTCTTGCCTGGATGGAAATTTTATTTTCTTAGAAAAGAGACAGTCAAAGTATAAGCTAACTTATCAAGCTCATGCTCGCTGAGCTAATGTTAAAAAAATCTGAAGCAGAAATTGCTTGGTTTTGGAAGTTGTGAAAATATGGTCCAAGTCACATACCTAATCATGACTGCATTAAGCTTACTGAGATGATTCAGTAATGTTGCTCTTATACTGGAGCAAGGAAGAGACTGCCATTAAAATAGGTTCATCATGAGAAATTTTTGAAAAAAATATATGTGTAAAGGGGTAGCTCAAGTTCAGTTATACCCCTATCAGAAATTCAAGTACTTTTGGAGACCGGCTAGGCAAGTTCAAGTTTGATCTTTTTAAGTTCAAGTTCGATGAGAGTGCACAAGAGTGGATGATCATGAGGTACAGCAGGAGTGCTAGAAAGTTTTTTCCCAAACGTGTTAATAATTCATCAAGTTTGAATAAAGGAAGGCATAACAGAGACGGCATTTCGATATCAGATCTTAATCAGCAGAGATTTTTACGATTTTATTTCTCCGTTTTCTTAGTTTTAGTTTCAGTTGAGAAGATATATCAAACACTCAAGACAGTGTCTGACCACATTTCCAAACACCTCAAAGTTTGTCAAAAATACTCCTCTACAGTATTTTCAACTCTCTTCTCTGCGTTTGGAAATGTGGTCAAACACAGTCTTTCGTGTTTGATGTAATACCTCCAGTTTAAACTCGTCTTTATTTGTTTATTTATTTAATTGAAATATACATTATTTGAAAGTAATTTGTTTTATTTTTGTCATCTGTAGGTGATGTTCGCAAAATAAATGTGACTCTAGAGGAAGTTTCAGTAGGCAGATGTACACCAGTTTGCATGAAAGTGGAATGGGATGAAATCTTTGATGATTATAGAACTGTGTTGTTTTACACTGTGTCTTACAGAGAGGCGTAAGTAACTGGACAAATGTTATGTTGGCTGTTTTATTGTTCACTGTGTAATTTACATTGTTTTAACCAGGGTTTGTTAATAATGAACGCCTGAAATATCCCATTTCAGCCCAAATAGAAAGATCACAGAATATGATGATGTGGATGCATGCAACAGTGAGAGTGAGAATGTGTAAGTGTAATAGCTTGTTTGGACAAATGTTACTTTCTGTTAAGCCGCTGAGGCATATAATAATTATTACTACTATATACAGAGCCAGACTTCAACCTTTATCCTTCTAGCCTATGAAAATTACACCAGAAAAATGTTAAATTTGTGTAGAATATCTAGTGGAAACTTTCAGTCCAGTAAAAGAAGTATCTGACATTCCAACTGAACATTTGTCGGCATTACAAATTCCAATCAATAAGCAACCTTGCACAAGCACTTGCTGCTCTACCTTTGTCCAGTCCAAGTAGTTTATTGTCAACCAATTTTGATGACATTTTAGGAAACCTGTTAGTATGAGGTGATTCCTGATATACAACAAAGATGTTTATAATTTTGTACATGTTTATTTTGCTATTTTGTTATACAGCTGGACACGAGTGGACAAGGTAGCAGGGACCCCTGAGTAAGTACATAAACTGATAAATGTAATTACAAATGAAACAATATAACTGTCTTTAATGACTGTAGGACAAATGTAAATTAATAGTAATGTTCTTCCTGTGAGTTAAATATAAGTTACCAGACCTGTATAAAACTTTTCAAATTGTTGTCATACTGGACTGACTAGCAAGCTCTATGGAAAAAAAAATATTACTGTCAAACCTCTCCACAAAGGCCACCTTGGGGACAAAAATAATTGGCCATTGTATAGAGGTGGCCATTTTGGGGAAGTAGAGGTGTAGTACAACACTTGTTTTGTTTAGGGGGGGGGGACATTTCTTTGTAAAAAAAAGCTCGTTTTAGCCTAAATATACACAACACGATCAAGCTATGTCAATAAAACAGAAACTAAACAGAAATAGAGACCAGTAACATGTAGTATAGATCAAGTTTGGTGACCTCTTGCAATAAAAATCAGGGTTTTCTATATGCTGTTTGTCAGTCGTTGACTAACTGGCAGTTGTTGAGAGGTTATTTGGCAGCTGGGACATGTTTTAATGGCCATTGCCATTGTGGGAGAGGTGGCCACTATAGAGAGGTTAAAATAAGGTTGAATGTAAGTGAATATATTGTCCGATGGGACCAAAAAGTGGCCTTTATACAGAGGTGGCTGTTGTAAAGGGTTGGCTGTTAGCGGAGTTTCAGCTGTAGTTTGTAAAAAAGCTACTGATAGTGGAACTGTTGCACTGTACCAAAGGTAAAGTAATTGAAAATACTCAGCTGAGATAAAGGAGGTAAATTAACCCAGAAAATATCCATACCCCTCTCGTGGAGGCTTTTTGGTTTGACCCTCGCACTCCCAGAAATTCCAGTTTTGGTGAACTCATGTTTGCCATTAAAAACATTGGCTTTGAGGATCCGCTTCCGCATGGAATTTCCAGTTACTCTCCTTAAAGCAGGTATGGATATTTATTGGATCCACACATTCTAATTAGAACTATAAGTTTCTAATTATTAAAAAGTGTTTGACTAGCTTAGTACCCTTGTTTCAGCAGTGCTTTTGATATGTACTTACTTCTAACCAGTATTTTGTCTCTTTTTCAGAGTAAATGTCACTATTTTTGATAAAAATGACACCACCCCAAACAGCTTAGCAACCAAACCTCGCAAAATTTTCAAAAACATCCCAAAGCTCAAGCCCTTTACCCTGTATGCATTTCAAGTTGAGGCAGTGGTGCTGAAGAATGAAGGTGCCAAGAGTGATCTGGTGTTTATCCAGACTAAGGAAAGTGGTAAGTTAAGAAAGGGCCAACATGATGGCAACTTGCAAAAAAAAACAAAAACACTCAGAATGTTTCGAGTGCATACTTTTTTTGGCAGCGATGGTGGTCTTATTAACAGTGCAATATTTTCAAACAAACTGACCAAAACCTTTTTGACATCTTACCTTCCGACAGTAATTCTCATAAACTAGGCAATGAAGAATGTACAAAAACTATAAACCACTGATTATTCATGCAACTGAAAGTATTTTTCCCCTTTTATTTTGACTTTCCCTTGCCTCTACTGAGAATCCCCTGAGCCTCCAACGATGCTACTGCTACTGCAACAACATTACAACAACATTTTACTACTTGTTAAACAGAAGAAAAGGCTGCAGCAGCCCTGAGTTAATCATTGAATTTTGTTACACACAGAATAATATCTGCTCATGAAGCTCCTTAGTCAGTATGATTTCTTGTTCATAGTTTGGTTACTGTGTGGTTAAATCTGGAAACTGCTATCTGTACTGTTAATTTGCTCTAGTTTCTTCATCTTTCAATTCACCCCTAGCTATCTCAGTTTTCTGCTGTCGTGTTGAAGTTTTAGACCCGGCCATTTTCACAAGTGGTCTGTGAGTGCAAGTGTGTTGTAAACAGTGCAACAACAGCGGAGGCAGAACAACAGTACAATTTGGAAAATGAAGCACTTAACATAAAATAGAATAAATGAAATTAATTTAAAATTCAAGACAGACACCATCCTCCATGTATTAAGTTATAGGGAATGAATGATCAGTTGAAATATTTGTATATGTATCTGTTGCATGAATATAATTATAGGAATTTTTAACTTAGTTTATAAGCCAGACTAGATGTCAATAAACATTACTTCTAAACAGCTCATCCAAAAAATGTATCAAAAGTAAGGGTTAAAAAGTTGTCATAATGACTAGCAAGAATCTGAGTAATTTTCACAGACAGTGACAAAAAGAGACTCACAATAAACATTCTGTAATAAATATAATTTTTCACATTGATACTGTGCATTGGTATGTAGGTTACATAAGCATGTTATGAGTTAGACTGCTGGTGGTCTGTTTTTCTCTCAAAATTCAGCAGGGGTTATGAGGCGAGATGCTTTAGGCTTAAGGGGAATGGGACAAGACATGGGCGCAGCATGCCTTCTTCCCTACTCGGCCACACTCCCTTGTCCCACCTTCTTCCCTATTTGGCCACCGCCATACTGCTCTTTTGTGTTCGCGATGACTAAACACTGGTCTAAGTGACCCTTAGAGAAAAAAACGGCAGCCAGCAGACTAGTTACAAGTTGAATTTTTAACCTTGGTGAGTTAGGTGTTATTATTTGTTGCATCTCCGTTTTTTGATCACTGACCACTTCAGTTTCAAAAATTTACCTTAGTCAATTTTGTGTTACATTAGATCTGTGTTTTATAATATTACATGTCATTGTATTAATATGCTAGGGCCGTTTATGCTTGATCAATAATAGTTGACATGCCCCCTCCTATTCAACTGGTATTCTCACTTGTACTAAAGTAAGAAATTATTTTGTTTTCGTTGCACTGCAGATTGATTAGACAACAACTAAACTTTGCCATCTGAGAATATGTTTGGGCCTTCAGTTGTCAGAGTTAACAATGTTATTAGTTTTATTTATTAAATATCACTTCAATTATTGGTTAGGCAAAGAATCATTAATTTATCAAAATCAATATAACACGCATTCACTTTGGCTCGCAGTGCCATCCCAGCCTGTGGGTCTTGAAGCAAACTACATCAACTCTTCTGCATTAAGTGTCAAGTGGCAGCTTCCTTTGTTTCCAAATGGTAACATCACCAAGTTTATTGTGAAGTATGAATCCAGTACATACTCTCCATGGAAACAAGACTTTGACTGGTGCAGTCGGCAAGTTTTTGGCAACAGACCAGGAGGCGATACCAGCGCTGATGAAGGAAGTGCAGATAAGAATCCTGATGGTAGGTATGAATTTAAGGAAATAAAGTTTGATTTGAGCAGCAAAACAATTAAGTAATCTGCACACAAGACTAAAAGCCAAGATTTTAACACTATTTCATCATTGCTTATCATGTTTACATGTAATAAGTTTGAGAGGACAGCGTGTAAAAACAAAATAATTCAAAAACGGCATTCAAAACATAACACTCGCTCAACAACTGGTCTCAAAAGAAAACTGTTTAAGGTATTTCTTGTTAGTTTGCCAAGATACCAACAGTTACCGGTAAGTGATTTGATAGAGTGGTTTTCCATTGAGTGAGGAAAGTAATCAGACAGTTACTTTGTTTTTATTTTACTACGATTTGACACTGGCTGAGTAGTCTAATTGGTAAGTAATTGGTTTGGTTTTGGTGTTACGACACTCAATTGAAAACCGCTCTATATAGTGTGAAAAAGATGTTGGTAGGTACAATGTAAAAATGGTGGTGGTGGGTCAAAAATCAAGGGTAACAGATGAGTGTAACCCTGATGGTAAAAACTTGCAATGTTGCCCCCTCAGAGACTTGGCTAGAAACAGTTTCATTGGTAGATGTCATATGACCTTGAGGTATCCAATGAGAATGCATGCTGTTGGGGAAGAAATTCCAGCTGGAATTTAGTAGTTAACACCTTATGTTTTATATTTTTTAGGGTGTGGCAAAGTAAACATAACCTGTGACTGTGATGTCAAGCCAGAAGTTAAACCAGAAAAACAAGCTGCATTGTTCGCAAAGGAGTTCCAAGACAAATTGTACCAGACGATCTTCACAAAAAATAAAGATGACGATGACGAGACTACTACAGCACCAAGAACCACAGCAACAACCATCCTTTCCTCTGGTTCAAATCAGACAAACTGTAGCAATGATGTACAGGTTAGGACTGAGACTGGTGCTATAGATTTGGGAGGGAGGAGGCTGACAAGCATTTAACTAATCAGGACAGGTAGTGAAAGGTTGAGTGAATGGTGGCAGCGTGGACGAGTGGTCAGCGTGTCGGACTCACAATCCAGCGGTCCTGAGTTGGAGTCCCACTCTGACCACTACCTGGATTTGTTTCTCGATAGCCCCGAGTTCAAATCCTCGGCCATGCTTGTAAATAGCCAACTGGTATGCCTCTGGCCAGTAGGGATTCTTAACAATGTTATGTTCAATTTTAATTATTTGTTTCAGTTGTTTGCTCGGCCCCACTAGCACTTGTGCTATAACACTGCCGAGGGTAAATAAAGGTTATATATCTGTAATGGATTTTTACATTGCAATGCAGTTGAGAGGTTAGCAACACAATGGGATTGCTGTTGTATTGGTTTCAAATTATGCAACCCTAAACAAAAGAGATGTTAAAATTTCAGGGCAGTTTTTCTATATACTATGATATTGTGCTTTTATCCCATTTTACGAGTCTCAAATTTTTCATGGTGAGCAAATTAATGTTAAGAAGAACATCAGGATCCACTTCTGGAAACAGTATGTTTAAAATGTACTGGGCTATTTATTGGGCAGCACTGAAAGGCAAACCTCTTCAAAACTAAGGCTGTACTTACCGGTAACTTGTATGAACAGAAGTTGAATTTTCTTATAACATTGTCATAAAAAGAGTCAAGCCATGTTCAACTGGGTGTGGTTCTTTCAGAATCCATCGTGTCAAAACTTAACAGTGCCACCAAGCAGTAAACCAACTACAACATCGTCTAAGGAGTCAACCACATCCGCCAAACCAACCTCCACAAAGCCAACCATTCTACCAACTGAAGCTGCCTCTAATGTCACCTTGGTGGTGAATGGCAAAGCTAGGAGTGTCATCCTGGCCAAACTGAAACACTTCTCAGACTATGCTATCACTGTAAGTGCAGTACACAGAACCATTTTGAGTGTACATTTTATATGCCTTTGGTTCATGTGATGCTTGATGACATAGTTAATAGACCTTTTTAATAGAGGGGAATGGTTTTGAAACCTGACAAAGGTCTTTGTTGTATGTTTTGTTACTTTTTTTGGCCTTGATTGTGCACAAAGCACAATAGATGTTTACTTCTGATTGAAGACCAACCAGTAGAAACGTTTTGCACATGTAATTCATGCATAGTATATGAACACAAATCAAAAGATTGTGCTCGGTCGTGGACCTTCCAACATAAATCTTGGCATCTGATGTTTGCCGGACTTCATAACCATTCCCCTCTATGGTGATGACAGTTCACAAACATTATGCAAACCAAGAAGTAAATGGCATTGACAGGTAGTTGACTGTTTTTTCGTCAGTCATCCCATTAGCCCTGTTCTGAGGTAGTGGGCTTGCCTCCTATGACTAGATTAACACCTTCACCCGTTACAAGCCTATACGTAAGGGAGTGTTTTAAGCTTATCTTTAGTGACATTATGACATTTTAGTGACATTTTGCCCAAAGGCCCAGTACAAAGCGATTTGGTTATTGGTTTAAACGATGGGTTGCTGTTCTCTGTTTTTATGCATTATTTTAATGATCACCCTTCAGGTCTGTGCATGTACAAAAATTGGTTGTGCAATTGGAAGTTCCTGTGCGATCACAAAGGCAATGACTTACAAAAACAGTAAGTGACATGAGCTTGAAGTGTAATGGCATCTGGTAGTCATTAAAAAGCAATGATGTTGTTAATGGATTTTTTATTTTTATTTCAGTTACAGCTGACAATCTTGGAGGCCCCCTGAAGGTCACTACTGACAACGTCACTAAAGAAGTAAGAAACTGTATTGATTTGACTTGGTACAGACTGTAGGTGTAGATTGACCCTTGTCTTGCTTTCCACAGTTTGCGACTGTTTTAATGCCATGCTATTTTTGTTTTATTTTTTACAGTTTTCTCTTTCATGGTCCCCTCCAAAGGACCCCAATGGAGTGGTACTCAAGTATGACATTGAAATCAAAATGGTAGGTGCATGCCAACCCTCTTTACTCGGTCAAAGGGCGTAGGCACCTTGTTTCCAATTGTGCTTCTTATAGATTGTTTGGTCCTTTTTGCGAACTTGCGTCTTTCTGATACCAAAATAGAGTCATCCATCTTCCCATCATCGTAAGATCCCAGTCTTGGAGATCAAACAATCTGGAATGCATACGAAGCCTTAAGTTTGAAACCAGTTAAAAGGAACAGCATCACCTCCTGACCACACCTCACCTTAATGTGCTCTGTTCGTATCTCGCATATAAAACTAGATGCACAGCAGCGAAAATAGGTGACAGTGAAGTCGTTGTTACAGCAACAGTTGCCGTGCTAGCTTAATGAGTGCAATTCTCAGGGTGAGAGACGCCTTGAGAAAGACGGTTCAGACGCAGTGTTAGTGACTGACGTTTCGGTAACCTGAGCGGAGGTCCTCTTCAACGTCAATATTTCACAGTGTGGTAGTGTCGATGTACTGTAACACCAAAATCAGTATATAGCAGAAGTGTGATATAAATGTTTCAGTGGTGTGGAAATGATTCGTAGGACACAATAGCAAGTAAAGTAATGTCTGATTCCCAAAGGTGATGAACTACTTAGTTCTCTTGAAGATTTCAACGGATCTTCAAGCGACAGTGCGCAGAATGAAAAGTGATCTAATATAATGATATTGTACCTCTCCTAACGATTGCTAAGATCGTTTACCATTGTTCGTCTTTGTCACAGCGAAACATCATACAAGCTGCTATGTTTTTTTGTCGTTGTTTCAATATACAGAACTCCAATCAATCTGTGATCCGATGTGTAGGTGGCAAAAAGTTTACACATACAGGACCTCCTCCCTTTAGTATTGACGGGAAGTATGCTGCTCGTGTACGAGCCATTACCCCTGCCGGCAATGGGTCTTGGAGTAACACTGTAGCTTTCTCCTTACCGAGTAAAGACGAGTCAGTAGGTGAGTTTTAGTACAATTTATAGCTTGTGTTTCCTTGACAGCAAGAACTCCGGTTTAAAGTTTATGCCTTCGACACTTCTTCGGCACCTGGACTTTAAGAGTTCGCTTCCAATTTGATTACCTCCATTTACTACGTTAGATATATTGACTAAATGCTTCTTTAGGCTGATAGGATTGATAGGCTTCACTCGTCTCACTTGTCTCAACCTAACTCTAACACTAATTAGTAGAATTCTACTAGTATACTAATGCAAATGCTGCAATCTGATTGGCTGAGCTACTCGTATACTATCAGCCATCAGAGTGCAGTGGCTGTCGGTGGTCTACGAAATGCGACGTTTTTATCGTTTTCCTGAAGTTTTGGAAGAAAGTTTAGATGTAAATGGATAATTAAATTCCTGAGAAGACTAAAAGAAGGACATTGACGGCTTCTTGACTTTAAAAACTTGAAATTATTGAAAAAAAACGGGTGCGCGCGCGTAAACAACTGCAAATTTGCTAAGGACAATTCAATACGTGCGATTTTGTTAAAGCGTACAGTTCAATAATGCGTTGAAAAATTATGGGAAACCGTTATTTAAAGTAAATTTTAGTAAGAATTCTACTAAAACAATTAGATTATTCGCTCTCGATTACTATGAGGCGATAGTTGATTCGGCCGGCGGCCTCATCAACTATCACCTCATAGAAATCTCGAGTTCATAATGTAATTGTTAATTAGCCTACATTTACTTTCTGTGAAAATCGCGTTGAGCTTAAAACTGTCCTGTTTGTGTGCTAAAGCCTTAAATGCTTAGGCTAAGGTTTCTGGTTACAACGTTGATATCTAGTCCTCAAAGTTGGGAGCCTGCAGTGGCGGATCCAGACCTTGAGCTAAGGGGGGGGGGGGGGGGGGGTTGATTGCCCTGCCGGCTTTTCTTCCTTGTGCGATTAGTCTGAAATTCGATGCTCACTTCAGGATTTGTCTTCTGCTTACATACTCTCTGAAGTAAGCGACCACGGAGAGAAGGTGCAATAATCAGGGTAGGGAGTGGAATTTGTTACCCCAATCGGAATTTTTAGATATGATTACTGTTGCTATAGTCATTTAATATAACCATGGTGTCAGGAGACCAATATACTGATATCTTAAATCACTTGTGTTCTGTTTTAGACCCTCCATTACGGGAGAATGATTCCATGTCTCTCGGGACAATCGTGGGTACCAGCCTTGCTGCCAGTGTTGTGTTTGTGTTAGCGTGCGGGTTTGTGGTGTGGTATTTTGCTCGTAAGAGATACAAGAGGTATTGTGTTTCTATGGTAACTGTAGTTCATGACTCTACCCTTTAATCTCTGCAGTAATTGCCATGATAGCGCGCTTTAGCCTTTATGGTAGGGGGGGGTGGGGACCGGGCGATGTTGGCCATATCGACTTCAGATTTTGATTGGTCGTAGAAACAGATCCATCAAAAATGCAAAGGAGTGATAGGAAGTTTTATTAGTCTTCCAATCAAACAAATGGGACTTGCCATCTCGATGACTCAGAAAGCTCTCGTATCAGCTTAATAAGGTCACACGTTGCTTAGCAACGTCGCCATTGTGAAACTGACTGGATGCCGCTGACCGAAATGTTACCCCTGACCAAGAAATGTCACTTGGAACCCAATGTCGTGGTCTCAATCAGGACCCAGTTTTGTGGCCTCGTAAAATTGTGGTCCAGTCTTTCTAAGTGATGATCGCTCATAACAGTGGAGACTATAAGTGAAAGGGAAGCTTGGCCTTGCTATTTACACGTGACTCACGAGTTTTCTGAACCTTTGTGAATGTACGCTTTTTATCTTCTAGTAAAACGGTGTAGATAGGCATGGGCTTTGAATGTCCTGTGAGTTTCATCTACTGATGCACTGTTTTGTTTGATAACTTCAGGTACAGTGATGAACAAATTCCCGGCGTTCTGTACGCTTCTGTTAACCCGGAATACATGACATCCACTGACGGTATAACCTACTTAAAACGCGCAGACATTAACTTTTACCTTTTCAATGTCATAGATTTTGGTTGTCTTTTTTTGTTCTTTTTGTTTTGCTGTCGCTCTAAAGGCGATGACGGGCCAGATATTTAACGGTTTTAGCAGCAACTAATGTCGCAACACCATAGATAAACGGGTTAAAGGTGACATGGGTTATACCAAGCACCTTGATAAATGTGTGTTTGTTCAGATGTCTAAGACGGCTAGAATAACTGGCAGTCTGTTGTTATTTATGGACAGTTTCACTATGATCTCGATTAAGTACTACAGTGATTCTTGTACCTTCTTTGACTGGTTCACTGGATCGGAGTATGGATCACCAGTGAGGAATGTCTCGCTGAATCGCAGAGGTCTCTCTCTTACGTGATGGAAGGAGTGTCAGTAGACCAGATAGGAATGCCAACTCAGACGGCCATAACTATTGTCGTTGTTTCGTGATTGCAGTGTATATTGCTGATGAATGGGAGTTCCCACGAGAAAAGATCAAGCTTGTTCGAGAACTAGGAAACGGTTCTTTTGGCATGGTTTATGAAGGAGAAGCTGAAGACATTACGCCAGATGTCCCTATACGCAGAGTAGCAGTCAAGGTATAACAAATTTTGTTATTCTCACTTCTGTGTGTGAAGCGCAATCTTTCCTTTCTTTCTTTCTTTCTTTTTTTTTTGGCTTTGTACTGGGAGTAATTAAATGCACGTGAACCCGTGATTCCGTTCGTAGCGTAAATTGGTTTGGTTCCGCGATTACCTGCCACTCATCACAGAATTTGTTTTTCTACTGGCTGATGTTGATCTTTATTGGCTTGTCTAGAGCGGTTTTTAATTGCGTGTAGAAAGTAATCAGGCAATAACACTGGTTTTGGTGTTAGTTTTGGTTTTACTACGGTTCTAGATTGGCTGAGTAGTCTTATCGGTCACATAAAATAATTGGTTTGGTTGTGGATTTTCGACACTCAGTTGAAAACTGCCTTAAAGCTTTGATTTGACTCGACAAGATCGCCGACGAAACAAATTTAGCTGTGAGGTATGCACTAGTTTTAACCTAAACTCATCAGTGCTGCCTTCCTTTAAAGTCTTATCCGATCTCAGCATCGACAGCAACGATTGTGCCAAATTTTCAACAAGTAGTGGCTTCTTCGAGTTAACCTCCGTCTGTCCCTCTTCCCTGAGTGAGTGCAGGTGAAATGAGCATCAGAATTCTGATCATATCATCTCTTATTGCAGACTGTGAGTGAAAACGCCTCAATACGAGACAGAGTGGAGTTTCTCCAAGAGGCGTCTGTTATGAAGTTAGTCTTCTTGATTTAACGTAATTTAGTTCTTTATTATAATCTTGATATAGATCCATTCTTTTTCCGTTTTAGAGTATGTATTTGGCGTGTGTCGTTGCTCGAAACCGGTTTACTTGTGTGTATACTTTGCAAAATACATTGAGTAAACCAAAACAGAACAGCACAGTTCGAAGTTATTGAAAAAAATTCCCTCCTTAAATGTAAAACAATCTGTAAAACTTGTTGAAACAATTGTAAGAGGCGGAAATTTTTATTAATAATTGTACAACGAAAAATCGAATCGCTTTCTGGTAGCTACAGCGAGAATGGCAGACAAGAATTCCCCTTTCTTTTCTCGTGCTAGCTATCTGCCGTGTTTCTTTTCTTTTTAACAGATAACGTCGGTGGTCAGTTTATGACTTTGTTTTGTTATCTATCACAATTCAGTCATGCATAGGATTGACTTTAGTAATGATTTCTGTTGCTTAGTTTCCTTTTTGTTGTCTCGTCAGACAATTCTGCAGTAACCACGTGGTACGGCTTCTGGGCGTGGTGTCAGAGGGCCAGCCTACTCTGGTTATCATGGAACTAATGGAGCACGGAGATCTCAAGAACTTCTTACGATCTCGTCGGCCAGGGGTGAGCTAGAAAAGAATTTATGTTTAGATACGTAACGTCCAGGAAGGTCTGTAGGAGAAGAATGATAACAAGATCAAAACAGTTGATTATACTGTTTGTGTTTTCAACAACACTCTATTCATTTGTCTTCAACAGGAAGGATCGTTGCCTGCTCCAACCCTTCAAGAACTTCTTCAAATGGCTGGAGAGATTGCGGATGGGATGGCCTACCTTGCGGCCAGGAAATATGTTCACAGGTATCAACCATGACGTTTTGTAACTGAGTTTCTCTGTAATAAACGAACAGAACTTCGCGACATGCGAGAACCAACTGCGCCAGAGCACAAGCAAGATAACTCGAGTCTGTTGATGCACAAATTGTAAGAGATGTGTTATGGGATATAACAGACAAAGAACACAGGACTCATGTGTTCTTTAACTTACTGTCGTAACAGAATATGGAAGATTTTGTGTTAGAGTTAGTGTCCGTTTTCCTAACGAAGTGTTTCCATTCTTTCAGAGATCTTGCAGCACGAAATTGCATGGTAAACTCGGATTTTACAGTTAAAATAGGAGGTGAGGCACTGTCTAATAATTATTATTATTCAACTTTCATACACTGTACGAATTCCGAATTTCTGACTGGCTGATTTGTACCACGTGATGCTGGGTTGTGACGAGACAACAACCTTGACGTCGTTATCGTGGTGTAATAGCCGTGGTGTAAATTCAACATACCACTGTCATTACACCATGGCTTCGGCTGACTCAAATATAGTGGTTTCAATGCAGGATTTCTTTGCGCAGTGTATTCAGTTTGAATAATAAAAATGTTAACGCACTCATTGCTCGTGAATTATCGAGATTTACCTGTACTCGTTCACTGACAATGAACTCGAAACTTTCAATACCGCACGAGGCTTTGCCTCGTGCGGTATTGAAATTTCTCGTTCATTGTTAGTGAACTCGTGCAGGTTAGTCCCGATAATTCACTCGCTGAGTGCGTTAACCTGTAACTACCTATCAAAATTTTTTGGTCAGTTGTGCTTTTTGTTCTTAAAAAATAGTAATCATAATCGTCTTTTGACAGATTTTGGAATGACTCGTGACATTTACGAAACAGATTATTACAGAAAAGGAGGAAAAGGTAGGCTTGTCATCTCTGGCTGCTGCAGCCCTCATGCTGTACTACTCTCCACTCTTATGGCCATTTTCCTTCACGTATGCTAGCCATGTCTAGTTCACCCTCTCGATGTTGCTTTAAATTTCCAATTCTCTTTAGGTTTACTTCCCGTACGGTGGATGGCGCCAGAGTCTCTAAAAGATGGTGTCTTCACGAGTTACAGCGACGTTTGGTGAGTCGCACTTTTGTATTTATAGCAGTTCAACTACACGATAGTAATTCATACACTGCATTTGTCAATCAAAGAAGGAACCACACTCATTACTTCCGTCGTCTGTCACTTAAGTCATCGGTTATCGCAACAGATGTGCGGAGTATAAACTGCTTAATAAGACGATACTTAATAATGTCACTACAAAGATAATAGGCTGTAAATGAAAATAATTTATTTGTTTCACGTGGCAGGTCATTTGGCGTTGTGATGTGGGAGATGGCTACACTAGCGTGCCAACCTTACCCTGGAAAGTCCAACGAAGAAGTACTGAAATATGTAGTGGATGGAGGACTCATGGAGAAACCAGAGGAATGTCCAGACAGGCTGTAAGTAACTGGGATAGTTTGTGGCTTCTCATTAGCTGTCGTGTTCTGATTATTTTGGTTTGGTATTATTTTGTCGTGCTTCATAACTAGTAAAGCCTTCAGAGTGATCATGTCTACTTCATAGCAAACCAGGTGCAAAATCTGAACTATGTAAATGGTTACTTCGTTTGTTTTACAGTAGTTGCATGTTTTCGTTCTCTTTCTCTGTTTCTTTTAGTTCTGAGTGTTTTGCTTCCCTAGACTGACGCAGTAATTATTTTAGCTTTAATATATGTGTTTACTTCACCGGAAAAAAGAGTCATGTTTTACTTAAGGTTTCTTGTATCGCGACGTGTTCGTTGCGCAAATTGAAATGTCCTTATGATCAGCGATAGCTTGTGAATACAGCCGCTTTAACGCCCCCGTTGATTTGCAGGCTCAGTAGATTAGTAATGTCAAAGATGGGTTGGTGTTGTCGTTAGGCGACTTCAGCTGGACCCCGCTAATTCAAAGACGACTATTCCCGTTATTTCGAACTCAAAACCATCGCCCTTGGATTTGCCCTCCAGTCATTTACTATCAGTTATTTCGAACTATTTTGGATCAACTGTGTAACAATCACCAAGTTTTAGAGTGTATCTCAATTCATCTCCTCGTATTTTTAATTAAAGGTTCTTAATTCCGATTACGGATACTTTTGGTTTAGTTTTTTCTTGAGATGTAGGTGTTGACAGAGAAACTTCCTTTATGATCTTATTGCAGATATGAAATGATGACGTTATGCTGGCAGTTTAATCCCAAAACTCGGCCGACCTTTGTGTACCTCATTAGCCTTCTGGAGGAGGACTTGTCCGAAGACTTTCGTTATCTTTCGTTCTACCACACTCTCCCAGAAGACCAGCTCAAAGGACTGTTAAGCAGCCATTACAAGCATAAGAATAGAGCCGAGACAACGGATTCCACTACCAATGTTGAAACTGGAGCGTAAAAGTAAAGCGTCTGAAGCGTTATTAGAGTTACCTTGACATACACAAGTGCATTATAGTTTCAGGTTTGCGCTGTCGATCCGTTGCTCTAGTTAAAACTCCCAACGGTTGCATCTTGCTGAATGACTTACGTACTGGTCAAAACAAATGAACAAACTCACTCCCTCGGCGTCAACCATAGACATCAAGTTACAGTACCCAGGAATGGTGCTCTGTAAATCTCTGGGTAGGGCTGTGCCGCTGGAACACTAAAACACTCACCCTATATACTAGACCATGATCAGCTTGATTTTGCAACCCTATTGTAGACTAGCCACCAAAAACCCCAACCCGGTCCCAGGTTAGTTACTTTCCATGCGAAAACGTTATCACTATCGTAGTCCAACATACGTTAACTAAACCAATATTTTACAAAGCCGTTTCCGAGATTCAATTTCTATTATACAACCCTGGGTAAAGAACCTCGTTTTAGACTAAGTTATTTATACACTGGCCACTTTTCTGGTAAAATTATATGCTATTCTAGACCAAAACAGTTTGATTTCTATACCCTATCCCAGACGAAACTGCCTGAAAACCATACCCTTCACAGCGGCACATACTCATGTAGCTTGTATATGGGATTACCCCTCCCGGGGTACAGTGGCGGTGAATTCTTAGGACTTGACGACGAACTCGAGGAAAGATTTAACTATAAACTAGAGACAGTCTTGAAAAAGAGTCACGGTTCTTGTCAAGTGAACTTGGTACAAGAAGAGATAAAAGACCGGAATAAGTTAGGCCACTAGCTTTGTTCATATAAACTTGCTTTCATCATCATTTATATTTTTAACTCTCAGAAATTGTATCATAAATAGAAAGCTTTAATAAACTATATCCTTTCCGCGTAACACATTTTTGGTTCTTTGTATTAATGTCAAAACACATACGTAACCTTACAAACCATTTCCCAGAGATGTCTCTATCCTATCAGTGTTTAGTATAAATCTACTAGCGTTCTATCACAAATGGCGATCTCTGATTGCCTACGCTACTCACTATCTTTTCAGTGATAGATAGTGAGTGGCGTAGCAGCCTGCGCGTAGATTTATACTAAAATAATTAGATTATTCGCTCTCGATTTCTATGCCTTGATAGTTGACGTCAACTATCACGCGATAGAAATCTCGAGCTCATAATATAATCGTTTACTACGATAATAAATTCCTCTTTCAAGTTATTTCCCTGAGATTTTTCGATGTGTGATCTTTTTGGGAATGAGATGACGTTATATAGCGGCAACCTTCTGGCAATAGTGTAAATCTACTAGCGTTCTATCACAAATGCCGTTCTCTGATTGGCTACGCTACTTACTATGTATACTGTGATAGATAGTGAGTAGCGTAGCGGTGTGCCCATGTTAACAAAATGACGGCCGCTTCTTGGCGTTTTTGAAGTGTCTCTGAAGAGGATTTAGATGAACGACTAGTAGGTTTATACTAAAACAATTAGATTGCTCACTCTCGATTTCTATGCGCAATAGAAATCTTGAGCTCGTAATCTAATTGTTTAATAGGCGGATACATCTCTGTAGTAAAACTCTGAACATAGGTAAGAGGGAATGAGGGGCAGTAGAGTTCGTCCCACTTATTGGCCTTCTCTTTCTTTCAATGTAGTATCCAGTTCTCCCGCGGATAATGCTTCGTCGCTTAGTGAGTTAAGCCTGGTTAGCAGAAGCACAGCCCTATTAAGGTGGCCGAACACAGTTTCGCACGCACTTTTGCTGATGCAATTCAGCGCGCGCTCAAGGATTGCAAAAAACAAACGTGCCGTCAATAGAGCGATCATTTTATTTACTCAACACCCGCAGTATCTGTGCTATTTTTCTCTATAATTGAACGCAGCGTATTGATGGCTTTAGTCTTTCATTACAAAAATATGTTAGAAAAGGTAACGATGCAAAGGACTCAGCAATTCTCAGCTTTTTCTTTCTTACCGAAAGCATTCTCGTCCCCAGAGCCTCCATTTCTTTTGGTCACGTGGTCGGAGAAAACGACGAGTAGCACTGGGGACGAGAATGTACCGAAAGAGCCCAGTTAAATGCAACGCATGCGTAGTAAGTCAAAAAAATTGCGATTGAAAATTTCACTCGCGGAAATACGCCTATTTCTCGAGAACTACGCATTAGAATTTCACGAAATTTGGCACGAAAATACTTTAGGAAATAAGTAACTGGAGTACTAAAAATAATTCAACTTTGACAAAGGAAAATTCTTTGACAAAGGAAATTCTAGATATTCCAGTGAACCTTCAACAAGGGATAGTAATATTAAAGATCTCTCTGTTAAATTATCAGCAAAATGGTGTTAACTTGTGAGAATCGTTACAAGCTTGTTGCATGCAAATTTTAAAGAAAATCTAATAACTAGATTTTCTGCAAATAAACAAAACCGATTTTAAAGGCCTGTTTATATTTATTCATGTTGCCATGGCAACGGCACATACGTCAGCTTAACCATCAAAAAACCAAAGTTTGTGTTGTTAACTAGCTTGGTGCCATTTTTGACGACTGAAGGATCAAGGGTTTTAAAGAAAAAGGTGAATGAAACACAGTTATCAAAAACTGTGTTCAGCCACCTTAAGCATAGCGGTAGTGAGAATGTGCACAGCACAATCTTAAGCACAAGAAGAACAAAACGTTTTGTTCTTGTGCTTATGGTTATGTAAGTGAGAACGCGTTGCTGTAAGCATAAGCATAAACGTCCCCCATAATTTGTTGTGGGCGTCCTCACTACCGTTATGCTTTGTATGCTTGTGCTTATGTTTTAGAGTAAACCAGGCTTTAAAAAAATCGCGTCATGGGTGGGCTATTTCTCGACCCTCCAGAAATATTTTTTTTAAAATCTAAAAGTGACCACTTGAGAGGGATTACCTTAGAAATGAGGGCTATGTTGAAGATTAACTCTCTTATCTTTCCTCTTATCTTGACATGACATAGGCCAGTTGATGTTTTGTACCATATACTAGCTGAGAACATTTGTATGTGTCTTAAAAAAAACCAAACTAGCTGTAAAATACAAACATCTTTAAAATCGAGTGTCCTGTCAAGAGCTTTGATCCTTCATGTTGTAAACCTAGGCATTCATAGTTCCAATCAAGGTTTGCTAAGATTCTCCCAAGTTACCTGGTTTGTAACACTCGTTTGAGAGGCGAATTTTTGTACTTTACGGAAAGACTTCGTCAGATGAGTGGCACAGGTAGTGGGGGTGGGAGTGCAAATGATTAAGAAACTCACACTAGTAGGGTGAGGATGGAGTAAAAACTCCCCAACTTCCCCCCTGCCACCAAGGGACATGGATGATGGGCGTGTCCCAGAGGCCTCGACCCTAACCTCGAACTTTAAAAAGAATAAACTGGTGTAACCACATATGTTCATTTAGCCCCATTGTGTGGGGGGAGGTACTCCCCCATGTGGGCTACATAGGTAAGCAAAGCACGAAAGGGTGTGATTTTTAACCATTTTGATCTGAAAGATGATTATGGTTTGTGCAATCTGGTCTTGAATTGGGTATGTTTGGTAAGGATTGGGTAAGGGTCAGGCCTGAAATAGGTTAAGGGTTCCAAGAAGCTTGCCCCACACCTGCCCACATCCAATTTTTGTGAGAGAATCCCCCCCCCCCCCCCTCACCTCGCTGGAGCAGGCATTTAGCAAACCAGGGAACAGAGAAGGAAAGAAATCAGCACAGCAAAGAATTAGGCCTGATTTTCTGGGAAAAAGTAACATGGTAACTAAAGAAAAGTCTTAAAAGTAACAAATATATCCATTGTTCTCTGTTTGACTTAAATAAATCAAGCTCAGACATGCAGATAAGTACTCGTGTTTCTCACGTGTAAGAAAAGACAAAGGGATTTTTACCACAAAAATAGATAGAAAAGTGCTTGCACATAATCAAAGGACATGTTCGAAACAAAAGAACAAA
This sequence comes from Orbicella franksi, assembly GCF_964199315.1. NCBI lineage: Eukaryota > Metazoa > Cnidaria > Anthozoa > Scleractinia > Merulinidae > Orbicella > Orbicella franksi. The sequence goes on from NC_138145.1 coordinate 26,107,802, forward strand.
GGATGGAAAAGTACACAAATAACATTGACAGAAACAAAGCCGAATTGTTGGCAGAATATTTTTGACACTACTTGGATTACAAAGTATACAGCCACGACGCTGAAGAAATCTTCATCAACCCGGAACTTTGAGCTAAAATAGTGGAGCCCGTAAACAATAACATAAACTGCTGAGTGGTTTATTGTTGTTGAACTGGTTTCGAAATTGATTACAGGTGGTCACGCAAAGTACATAAACAAAACACGTACGCACGAATGACACACGTCCAATTTCCGGCCAACGTTAAATATAATCTTTAGCTGTGTACAAGTTTAGCATTTTAAAATAACTTAACTTATTTTACATCTCCTTATTTTAATAATAGCGGGTCTTAATCTTTATCTACAGCCAGCACTTTAACAGCATTTACAAATGTACAACACAATGGCCAGTATCTATCTGCCTTCTCAGTGAGTTCTCTTCTTGCATGCAAAATCGCTTTGCAAATAACACCGACCATCGCTTATATTTACACCCTGGAATTACAATTATTGCACTAAACTTCTAGCTTTTAAATCACAACTGAGTAGACTTTGAAACATAAAATTGCTTCAAGGGAATTATCCCACGGGGATTTTTCTTAAGCGGCAATTCGAAATCTTTCTATCGTAAGAAAGACAGTTATACGCTCGGCCAATCGCAACTCTGCAATCGACCGTGGCCTTGGCAGATCACGTCCCAAGGGCAGCTTAATGTAAATTGTATAACAATTCCACGTTGTCGATGGCAAAATAAAAAAAAGATAGCGATAAAACGAAGCTAATATCGCATCTGACATAGCGTCGAAGGTTCTGTTGAACTTCAAGTACAATGTACAAGGGAGTTCCTACCGAAACCGTCGAATCGGTCAAGTACAACTTTAACGTAACCTTCTCCCTTCTTCTCCGGCTTATCCATTCTTACTGCTCCTCACCTGATATTTGAATAAGTTGTTAAGCTCATCACCCATGGCTTGTAATATCTGGCCGACTTGACGCGGAGTAACATTGTTATTGTTCGACAAAATCTGAAAACTCAATTGCGTCACAGCTTGTTGGCCGTTTTCCACATGGTCTGATGATCGGGCACTGTTCTCGTTTTCGCTCCTTGTGGTTAAATTTTCGGTTTGTCCTGTCAGTGTTCCATCCGTAGTGGCTGTAATTCTGCTCAGTTGCGACTCCATGTTCAAGTCTGTTTACTTTTTCGGCAAAGTAGTTTTTTCTGGTTCCAACCGTTATAAACGTCGACAACAGTCACGAACAAGCACCTATAAACTTAGTTGACGCAGCACTCAGTCGACAAATCGTTCTCGAAATTAAAAAAAAATCTGTTCTTCAGCTGTTGACTCTGATCTCAATCAGTGACTGTCCTTGTACAAAATTGTTCTTTTCCGCAGCTCAATCAACCGGCTAACGGCGAAAACACTTTGCTCCTTGTATTGAAACACAACAGAGCTCCAAACCGTCAACACGATCGCAATACAAACTACGTATCTTCCCTTGGGAGAGGTTTTCGTCTTCCAGTTCAATACCAAACGTTGGAACTGATTTTCGTGAATCGTAAATCAAAGATTCTATTTTTCCGTTCTCGATCTTCTCTCGTCGCCTTCGGAAGTAAATTGAAACGAACAATATGCCGGGCACTTCAGGAAAAAAATTTTTCGGCGAGAAAAAATGTGGTAAAAATAAACCTTGACGCAGCATATAATCAGGTAATCATCCAATCAGAAAGCAGCAAGCGGGGATCTGATTAGACATGTGATAGACGTTTGTTTTGATGGGTTCTGCCGCGAAAGCACATTGTGAACGCGTGTATTGCGTTGCGTCACTTCGCGGGAACACGAGACCATGTTGGTCCAATCAGGATCACCCTGTTAGGACAACACGTCAGATAACACCACTTTCCCACGTGACTTAGCGCTAATCGAAGAGCTCAAAGGCTCTGGGCCTCTGGTATCAGAAATGTTGAGTTGGACCAATGGGAACACAGAACATTTAAAATCCTTTGACAAGGTTATAAATATTCTCCGACATCACCGAGTTCCTTTCGGCTTTTTCGATTGCGGAGATGGAGGAAGGTAGTTTCAATTTGTTTGCTTTCGAAAGCACCGACGCTTCTTACTTATTTGCGTTTTCGAAAGTTGCGATCCACTGTTTCATTTTCTCACTATAAAAGTTTACTTGTAGGCCGATGGGGCGAAGGAGGACTTCGCGAAAAGAAGACGACGAAGACTTCATAGTGAGACTGGATACAGTGAAAAGCGCGTGTGGTCTGTAAAAGTAAATGCTTCAAAAATATAAAGCCCTATGGAAAGTCGACTTAAACTGCCCAAAGAGGAAGATTCGCCGGTTGCTAGACAAGCCAAGGTTCTCGCCGATGATTTTATATCGTACAGACTCGGAAATAGCCCTATACCTGTATCACCGACTGCCGCTACGCTACGCAGACTTGCTGACCAAATCGAAGAGCAATACCCTTTACTACTGAACCATTTGTGCCACAAATTAAACATAACGCGGGCAACTGTCTATCAAACGTTTTTCGAGATCGCCAGTGAGGTTTTCGCCGATGGAATAAATTGGGGGAGAATAGTTGCTCTCTATGCTTTTGGAGGCAAGCTGGCGGTGTATTGCGATCAACACCAAATGAAAGAGCTTGTCGCCTCAGTCACTGACTGGGTAGCAAGATACGTTGGCGCTGGTCTCAGTGAGTGGATCGAAAATCATGGTGGATGGGTACGTAACAATTTTAATCGAATCGGTTTTTACTGTCTCATTTTGTTTCGTTTTGTTTATCCGTCTTTGAACCCGATGGTAGCTTGAACCACATTAAAATACCTCGTGGATTTTTTGAAAACCCCGGAGACCATCGATGGAGGTTCGTAATAATTGAAAGTTCTCACGTAAACAAAAGATGGTTGAAGTTTGTGTCGTTTTCAGCTGCTGCAGTAACTGGTATCCATAAATAATAAAAGGGTTTTCTTCTTCTCATTGGTTGCAGGAATGAAAAATACTTTCTAAGATCAGACATTGCTAGTTCCTGAGCTAAAAAAAGAAAACTTGCAAACAAAGACCAGAATTATTAAGGGTTTTTTTTATTTAATGACAACATTTTTAGAATTTTTATCAGTGTTTGAAAAAAATCGTTGCGTAGTTGGAGGAATTTTTAAAATGATTTGCTCTTTTCACAATGAACTCCGACTGTATCAAGCCAATCCTAGAATACCACCCTTGTGGATAAGAAAATAACAAGTGTTTTCCTAAACTGAACTTGTAGCAAACACGAAGATAACGTTTCTCACGAGATTTGTGGTACTGACATGTAAAAAACAGAAGCGTGATTATCTGTCAACAAAAGAAATTGAGTAAACCAATTGCATGTAACCGACATCATTTTTCTGGAATTTTAAGATCGGTATTTAATCAGCAAATACGCTGAGAAAGCAGTTTTGAACGAAGTCTGTAGGTAGAAATGTCTAGCTTGCTTCAGAATTTTATGCTGTTACTTCCTCTTTCCTTCAACTGTGGGGACTTGTCAAGTCTTGTCTTTTCTCTTGCTATCTAGACTCTTCCACTTCATAACACAAATAATTTTAGTAACCACAGCAATGTTCATTGTTATGAGATGTAAATTAACGAAAGTTACTAAGAAAAGTAAACTTTACTGATATTGCTGTTTGACAGAGAATAACAACTCTAAGTTTAGTCTAACATAGCATCTTTTCAATAACAAACGTTCAATTATCTCCAACTTTGGAAAATAAAGGATGCTTTTGGAGTCACAGAGAAGCAAACCATGCCATAAGTTAAAACACATCTGGAAAATATCGAAACTGGTAGTGAGCACTCAAGGAAATTATGTGTAAGGTGCTCCATGTATTTAAACCTTAGTGTATTGGACTAAAGAGTAGGAAGCATTTTGTGTCTCCATCAAGTTTTAGTATAACTATCGTGAATGCCGTTCTCTGATTGGCTGCGCTGCTCACTATCTATTCTGCTTTAGTATAAATCTACTACCGTCCTATCACCAATGCTGTTCTCTCATTGGCTACGCTACTCACTATCTATTCTGTGATAGTGAGTAGCCTAGCAGTGACTGCCCTTGATAACAAAATGACGGTCACTTCTTGGCATTTTCCAAGTGTCTGTGAAGAGGATTTAGATAAAGTTTTGAACTACTAGTAGATTTATACTAAAACAATTAGATTATTTGTTCTCGATTTCTATGAATGATAGAAATCTTAATCTAATTGCTAAATGGTAATGAAAGTGGAAGTTTGGTGTGTTTCCACAGCTTTACTTCCAAGTTTCAAAAACTTACAGCAGTTTGGGAGAACTTAGAAACAGAGGGAAAATGTTTCGTATATCTCTAAGAAAACACTGGGAAAAGAAAAGACAAGTGTTAATTTTGATTACCCAAATGTAAATTCCTGTGGGTCAGATCTGCTAGTTGTCAGTTCTACTAAGTTAGTAGAAGTATGGCTTTTAGTGCACACTTCCTTACAGGGTGTTTCCTAGCACAACTTTATCATTACAGGGTTAATAATATAATGCTGGCTTGCACTTCAGTCCTGCTGGTAGTGCCAACATTCTTCTGTTTCTTCCTGTTGAACCCAAGGTTCTAGAATGGTCTTGCTTGACTTTTCAAAAACAGCATCTCATACTTTGAATTTCTCTCGGAATCTCAATATTCTTCCTAATTAACAGCTCAGAATTTGACGTATGTAACTTCAGAGTGAAACAGCTTAGACTGCTAGCAGTCTCTTTCTTTTCCCGGCATGCATCACGTTGCAGTCCTTGGTTTGCAGTTGGGGGATTTTTTGAATATTTCTTTAGAGTTTGGTTTTAGTCTCCTGTTGGTTTTTTTTGTTGTTGTTGTTGTTGTTTTTGGTCTTTTCAAATTTAAGGAAATTAATCATCAAATAATTGTAGCCACAAAACTCCATGTGGCAACATCAAGGATGTCTACATATACATTGGGAAATATCACTTATGGGTTGAGAAATTCATGGTACTGACTACTTAAGCCAGAATCCCTATTTTAATTATGAAGACTGGCATGAGTAATCTGATGCAAGCATGGCACACAAAGAAATAAGTAAAATAAACTCTGCCATCACATATATGGCATGGGGATGGAAGGTAGCCAAATACAAAATGTTTGAAACAACCAGGAATAGACTGTGACGAATCTTGTTTAGAATCTGTGGGTCATTCACTTCTCTGGGAGACATGACAATTGCAAGAAACTTTTTCCTTTCCAATCCCCTAAAAAGGGATTGTAATAAAATCCATGCATTACTTGCAGTTTCCTTCTTATGCACAAAATAAGTTATCGTTAATTTTAAGAAAGTGGTGTTTACTGAAATTCTTAAATGTCTCTTTCAGGACGGTCTGGATAAACAGTTCAATGAGAAAGGCCAAGAGGGAGCATGGTGGAAAGGTGTTTTTCTCACTACTCTTGGACTTGGGACATTAGCAGCTTTTATGTACAGCCGATGAATCACAGAATTCAGTGATGTGTGTATGTGATTATTTAAGTTTGGATTACTTAACTTGCACTAGTGTGTTTCCATAATCTACTATGCATGGTGTTTTACAGTAGGTTACCAGATTAGGTTTTTAGGCCTGTTTGGGTTTAAATTTTTCATACCTTTAGCTGAACATATAATTTTTACATCTGATCATAATTACATGCAGTTTAGACGGCATTTAAGAAAATTGTGGTCAAAACCAGTTAAAACCAGTGGCCACACTGGTGTTACTCCATCAGATCTTAATGTGGTCTATGAAAACTGGGGCTCATCCATGATTGAGCCCTCTAACTTAGACTTAGTTTAATTAAGTCACTCAGAGTGTTTCGTGTTATTTTCTTCAATTTTATTTCCCTTTTCCTTTTGTGGTCTTCCATGAAGGGTGTGGGTGTCATAAGTTTTAAAATGTCCAAAGGGGCATAATTTTGATACGTTTTATCACGCTTGCTAATCCCATAGTTCTTATCACCCAAATAAGACTGGCTGGGGTGTTCATTGTTACGTTTGGGTTAACCTGTTATGGACTAGCATCAGTAGCAATATTCCTCAGAGGCTTGATGTTACCTAACTAGCATAAACCCTAATGCTGTGGGCCATGTTGGTCCAAGTGCAGATCTTACCTTTTAAGGAAGGTGAATCTTGCACAAGAAACTGGCCAAGAGAATATTGAGAAATCTATACAAATTGCAGCACTTTTGCAACAGATACTTTGCCTTCAAGAACATCCAGTAGGTCTCCTCCAACCAAAGACCTGTCACCTGGGGCATTTTGCAATAACATGTTGGAAAAAGTACTTTCAACAAAATTGTTGCGATGTTAATTTAAGTTTCGTAACTTTTTCTTCACTTTCAAACTTTCAAAGTGCTAGTTCTTATCTTTCTAATTTTCCATAATTCTCAGAGTATTCCTCTGAAGTAATACGATTTCTTAAGCTGAGAAACATTTTTATGTGTAAATTGCTTCAGAGGTTATTTATGGTAACGTAAATATTATTTATAACCATGAGTTGTTGATGCAAGTGCAGAAGCACCAACTTTGATTCAAAATTTTACAATGATTTTTAAAATCATGTATTCAAGATGTTTGGACATCTTCTTGATCACAATAATGTGGTAAAAAATTATTGTAGTTAGAAATTTAAACCTTACTGAACAGAGACTATTTAATTAAGGATGTTAATTGTAGCATATTTCCAATTTTCGTTCCATAAATAGAAGTTTTAATATATAATTTAAAGGCTCTAATCATCTCCCAGACTTCAGTCTGTTTGGTTCATTCAACAATGTTAATACAGTGGAATTCCAATGTTTTAAACTCTTGATTATTCAAATCTTGTGATTATTCAAAGCAATTTTTCAATTGTTGGCAAAAAATCCAAGGAGAAAGTTGCCCTCGACTTTTAGAACCAATTTCCTTTCCCTAGGTAGTTAAAAATCAGGTTCCCACTGTAATAATACTAATTCACTGTAGCCGTGTTATGTGTATTCTTAAGCACATGAAAAGAATTGTAGGCCTTTCTTGGCCATTGACACAACATATTCAAAGTTCTGGTCAACTTATATTTTAGTTAGACTGGATTATTGGTACAGTAGAGTTTATATCTACTATTGTAAAGATATATTTGCCTTGAGCAAATGGCAAAATGTAAAATATGTTTTACTGCATCAACATGGTTTACATGTAGATGAGTGTGTGCAAGGGGACTTTACTAGCAAACTGATAAATCATCTATTGTTTATCTCACTCTGTGCAAAAGTATTGATATAAATCTCTGGGCCAAGCCATAGTATTCAACCACTAAGTAAACATTTTCCATTCAAAGGTCAAGTGCAAATTCAAGCCAGACAATTGGACCCTCAAAAAAAAAAACACAACTAAAAAGGTACATTTTTAACACATGGAGTAAGACACTACTAGTTAAAAAATCTCATTTGGGGCTACGTGCAACTACATGTACATGTATTAACATGGAAAGAATTAAAACTACAAACCGTAAAACAAACAAAAAAATTATTATTAGCATTTCACAGTAGACAATAATACTATAGCTATCTCATTAATTTGTGCTGTCTGTTTGGCCACTTAAGGGAAACTAGGGATGTAGGAGCAACCTCCAAGGGGGCGGGGGGGGGGGGGGGGGGGTTCAACCTACAAGGGTTACCTGTCACGTTAGGATGAAATTCAGTGCTGTGTATAAAGTAGGTAAGCAAAAAATTAGAGTAATTGAACCAAGCAATCAACCCTGGAACACAAACAGTCACAGTGACCCTTCTTCAAGGAATAAATGTAGATGTAAAGTACAAACATCAATAAAGTGACTCTGGATCAAGTAGTCTGGGTTTGGTACCCTGACAGGGGTTCTTACGATGTATTCTTGGTTAGGATGACAGTTAAGACACTTCTCTCACACTGCCTCGCTCTTCACCATGATGCCAAAGTGAAGTTCAAAATTCTCTACCTGGTACAGACACCCCACTAGTCAGAGGATGTAAGTGTCCATCGGTGGTTTGAATGTATGCCTTGAGAAGTTTACATTAAGCTAATGATCACACAGCTCAATAAGCCTTACTTGCCTAGACTAACTTAAATTATTTTAGTTATTTCAAGTACTATAATCTCTTTTTAAGAGTTGCCACTAATTAGTATACAGTAGGTAATTGTATGAATGCAAGTGTAGTTAAGGATTTACAATATGGGTGATATTTGAAAATTCTCTCAAAATTGCAGGGACCTCCATGTATAGGCAAGGGCAATTTTATAGAATTTTCAATCAAGAGTAATGTAAATCATTGATTGCTCGATCTTTCATGCAATTACTCATTTATTATACGACTGAGAAAATTGCAAACATGTGCGCGTTTATTTGTGCTGCAGCTCAAATTAAGGATTAACAATAAATTAGTATGCTCTCAGCCAATCACAGTGAAGTAATTTTCTCAGTCACATAATAAATAGTGGAATTTAATACCAGTGGCACTGAAAGATTATGAAAAATATATTGTTTTCAAATATGTTGTAAGGGCTGGTTTTCCCATCAATTTTATTTATTTTATAAGAACACAGTTTTATAGAGCTTAATTGTTTCCTATCCTAAAAGTGTGTTTGAAATATGTTGGAAAATGTAAGTCTTCAATCATCTAGGTTTATTTTAATCATAATACAGCATAGACATGTGGGTAGATCAAGGGGTTGGAGTCAACTTTGTGACAAAAATGTTTGGACCTTGTTAAGTCCAAAACATTTTTTAACAGTTTCCACAAATGAACTTTTGTTACGCAAGTCAAATAAAAATGGATGACTTGGCTTGTTGTGACTGAAACTGGCTAATCCATTAACACAAAAGAAGCTTGGATAGTTAAAAAAGTGAAGATTTTGTTTGGACATCTGCTGGTAAGATTGGATTGATCAGTTGTTTGATACAACATTTATATTTTAATAACATACTGCTAAATAGAAATACACTCTGTTAAACTGCTTCTGCAAACTGCTATTTGCATTGTTAAAAATGATTGTCTTAGGTAACACATGTCTGTAATGTGGCAGTTTCCTAAAATGACCTTGGCTGAGCACTATCATTTTGTTTGCAGTGGTGGTGGTAGTTAAATATAGGAAGTTCAAGCGAATGATAAAAGTAATGGCAACAAGAAAGTTGCAATAACATTGTTATGTACATCATGCTACATTTTCTTTTTTGTCCTCTTCAAAACAACAATCCTGTGGTGATTGTCACTGGCTTCTTTTAGGCTTGATTTTGCCCTTTACATATTCAGCAATATGACAGTTACTTAAGACGGCTGAACAGAGTAGATCTAGATCATTACAAAACCTTTACACAAAATAGATCATGATTTTTGATACAGCTTGCCCTTGTTGTTTCAACTGTGGTTGCTTGAACTTTCTTATATGGTTGCACCACTATATTACTATCCAGTAACATTTGATTTCAAGGAAAGCCTGCCTTTAATATACATGTGGTGTATAGGTAATTTAAAATTGTTGTAGTTTAGAAATTGACCTTTTTTGTCAGGGTATGAATGCTAATGGCTGCACTCTTGGAACAAATAAACATGTATTCATCAAGCATGTCTGTGTTGCTTTGATTATGTGTGAAATGGTTATAATTAGCAGACAAGGAAATGGCTACAGCACAAATATTGTGTCAAAAACAGTTTATAAAATACAACATGAAGTTTTGGGTGAAGTGGATATTCAATTAAACAACTGTTGCGTGTATCCTAAGAGATGGATATAGATATGTACAGATCAGTGCAAAAAGACCCAGTTCAAATAAGTTCCTCTAGCAGATCAGGTTTTTACTAAAAAATACGGTAAATAAAATATAATTGGTTAAAAAGTTGATCATCAGCTTGCAGATCTTAGTTACATGTATTACTCTGAGAGAGTTTGCAAGTCATAACCAAGTTGCATAATTATATGATTCCACAAAAATTTAATGTTTGGAACCAAAGCACAATCTGTAATTACACAAATGGCACATGGCTTCTGTTGGCCATATCTGTTGCAATTATGCAAACCAGGGCCTTGAGTTGCAAGCAATTGAATCATGCTGAGACAATTGTTTCAATATATTAATTCCAAAACATTGAAACTAGAGATGATGTATAAATACAGCTACCCCTTTTCTGTTGTCAAAATGGAAGCTAGAAGTTGTGTGAATTGCTCTGTATGGTATATCTGTTCAAAAACTGGTGATTTGATGCGAGCCTCCTCAATTGTAAACCAAGCACACTCCTCATGTACACTTCCCTGAACATAAGGGGACTTTGCTGTGATTAGTTCTTGTTTATCCTCAGGCATGGGCGTGGTCAAAGAGCCAAGTGAGTTGTCACAGTTATTTGGTGTTGAGGATATTCCTGGTAAGAGGAAGGTGTCTGCCATAACAGTAAAATAACATAAACGTTACCATAGTGATAACCCATTACTGATTACATACACCAATCAAATACAAACTTCTTGCATTTACAATGTACAGTGTGTATGTATAGTGGTTTTATTCCCTAGCTCAAACATTTTCTCAAAATTCGCTATGGACACATCGTTAACACACCATGACAATTTGGATGGTCCTTTCTTGATGATGTCTGTACCTTAACAGGGTTTCACTCTACTTACATTATAAACCAAGAATATAGAACTGTTCAATTCACCCATTTCAATCTATAGCCATCCTACAGCATTTATATTTATGGTTGAATGAGCTGGTAAAAGCATTTTAAAACTGCATTCATGACTCCTTGCAAGTTAGTTAAGTAGCAACTAGCATCTTGTTACAGGCATTTCTGTAACCAGTCTTAACAAGGCAAACAAGAACATGAGAGTTTCCTCTTGAAACACACAGAGTATCAATGCATTCTAAAGAAAACATTCAAGTAATTTGCTAATACAGTTGAATCCCAATTTCTCGAACCCTCATTTTTTTTAAGCTCCCAATAACTCGAACCAAAAGTTGTTTCCTCTCTTCAGGTGAACACTGTAAATTATTTCAACCCTCAATTTCTCGAGCTATTTCAATTTTTTTCCCCTTGGAGGTTCAAAAAATCAGTATTCCACTGTATACTAATCCTACATTAACTCAACCTTGCCTTAGGAACTGGGAGCTGGAAGATTGTTGTTAAGATAGTGGCCAGAATGACCCCTCACCTTGTGGTCCATGTAAGCTTTTGTTGTTCATCTCATACTCATCATCATCATCATCATCATCATCATCATCATCCCTCTTGCGCTTAATGCCCCTTTTCTCTTCTAATACTTCTTCAATTCCACCAGATGTACACTGTTCAATGTCAACAGAAACATTTTTTTGGTCTAACTGTAAGGGTTCATTGTCAATATCTTTTTCCATCTCCCTGTTCAAGCTGTTAGAGTCTTCTTGGATGCCCTTTTGAAACTCGTACAGGTCCTCCTCACCCTTTTTGTCATCCTGTCTTTTCTCAACTATCTCTTGCTCAGATGATGTGTCGAGAGCAGGAAACTTTGGAAATGAATCTTCCACTGAAAGTATTCAATAATAAACTAGAGGTCAATGAGATTGTCTTTGGTGTAAAAAGAGGAGTATAATATAACTAAACAAAATGGGACTATGTCATAAGTTGAATAGTGATATAGAAAAGGCCAGAGAGGAAGAGGGACTAAACAGGAGGAATAGTTCAACGTTTCAGAAAATATCCATCCCCCACAAAAGGTTTCTGTGTGCATGTTTTGAACCTGCCACCCAGTATAGCCTTTGACATATTTATATAGCATGTAATGATAACAGAAATGGTTAGCGTGTTACTGTCAGACTTTGGGTCACCTCAAGCAGTCTGGATTTGAGCCCTTGCCAGATCAGTACTGGGCAAGACACACACCTATATGTATCACAGAGTCACTCTCCACTCAGAAGAGTTAGAAGTGTAAGGTAGATGTGAATTATCAGTAATAGAAAGCTTGTTGTTAACCTGCAATGGACAAGCATGTTTCCTGTTAAGGAAACTTGAGATAAGCACAAGCACCAGGCACCAGGCTGCTGAGTTACCAAGCATGCAATGTTTAGCAAGCATCAACTGCATCAAGTGCTGTGCAATACCAACCTCCATCTTTGATTTGCTCTGCTTCACACTCAATAGAGCTATTTCCCAGATCTGACTCTTGTGACATATTCAGTTCTTCGCTGGCATCTGGCTGATACACATACAGGAAATACTTCACCACATCGCCTAAGTAGGTGACAAAATAATACATATAGGTCTATTTTGGTAAGTTATACAACCTTCATAACATTGCAATGTGCCATACAATTATTTCTGTCATGATTTGAAAACCTATTTTACCTGAACTAATTGAAGAAAAAATATTGTCACAATTGGCTTAATAGACACTTTGGGATCACTTGCTTGATCCCAGAAAGCAGCAGCGGGAATTAACTTGCTATTTTATCACTACCTTTATGGGGATTAAAATTGTCAGTCTGTAGCAAGTCAATCCAAGGACTGTTTTTCACTTCATCTATGTCCAACTTAATTCCTGTCTCTTCCTTTAGCTCCCTCACTGCACAGTCGACAGCTGGTTCAATAAATAGGCCTGAAAAAAATCACAACCTTGAAGTACGGAACAAACAATTTGCAGTGTACTTTGCCTTACTGGTAAAGTGGTATTTTAAAAGAGTAAGTGTTACATTGTGTTCCTGGGGTACATATTCTGAATATTATATACCTGTGAAGAGATGTTGGCTGTTCACTTTGTCCAATCAAAACAACAACTTATTCAGATGTTTCAACAACTAAGGCCCAGTTAAAAATTTACAACTATAGCAACCATGCCTTGATACAGCCATGTTAATACTGCAAATTTAACCCATTGACTCCCAGAGCTCTTTGCCAAAAACATATTTTTTGGACATTTTGGAGATTTTCAGGTTGAGTATAGGCCAAATTAGCTCCAATCTACTCAAAAATGCATTTGCAACATGACAGCATGCATTCCTTTCCACTAGCATCACGTTTTTATGACATTTTTGCTCAGGCATGCATAGAAATCAAAGTTTTTGGATGAGAAAGTGAGCTACGTCTTTAAGCTTTTTGTTTTTTTTTTTAACTTTTTTTTTTTGCCTTTCTTTTTTCTCCTTTTCTTATCATTTTTGAGACTGGCAATATTTACCATGGAGCAGCCACGTGTAGTCGCAGGAAATTTTGGTCTGAGTTTTTCACCCAAATTTCTGAGCATTTTCGTGCATATTTCAGGCTCCATTGAGCAGCTCACTCTGATCTGGGTATCATTGGAAAGATCTTTTCCTCCTGCAGAGGTTGAATATAGATGATGCCAATTTTGGTCGAAGGTGATAACCCCAGAAGTGGAACAAAGGCCAAAGCTCGTCACAGGAGTCAAAGGGTTAAGCCTGGTCCTCAAAAAGTGACCCATTTGTTCAACTGACAAGCTTCCACTTTGTCAAAAATGAATAGTTGTAATGTGTGTTCTTTTCATGAGCTACTGCAAACCAGTTTGACAAACAAGTCAGTGACCAAGAAAAATCCTCACCATGGTGACGTTGATTGAAACAATAATTATTGCCAAAAATACAATGTGTAGATCCAGAAAATATCCATACCTCCCCCACACAAAGGGATATTTTTCCAAGACCCCCACGCCTCTGGAATTTCCAATTAAGCTTGATATACTTCTTTAAATGTTTTGGTCCTAGAGAACCCCACCCCCAGGAAGTTCCAATCCCTTCTGTGGGGGGAAGCATGGATATTTTCTGGAACTGCACAATATATAAATTGTTGAGTAGTGAACCGTGAAAACCCATGCAAATAATTTTGAAGGTCATTCAATGAAACCATTGCCATTATTTTGAGAATAAAGGGAATATTTTTAAAGAACATGATAATACATGAAAAAATATGTATTAAAACTAAACCTGTTGAGAGCATTCTGTGTTTGAAGTTTCCTTTTGGAAGACTCCAAGGATGATAGAAATCTTCCGAGTGCTGAACATTACTTGCCTGTCGACGGGCAAGTTCATCCTCTGCTCTAGCCTTGATAAAAGAAATCCTCATTAATGAATTTTCACTGATAGCTACAGTGGAATCCTGATTTTTCAAACCCTCACTTTTTCGAGCCTCTCAATAACTTGAACCAAAAGTCGCTGCCCTCTCCTCAGTCAAACACTGCAATTTTACCCCCGATTTCTCGAACTATCCGATTTTTCGAACCAATTTTCGTTTCCCTTGAAGGTTCCAAAAATCGGTATTCCACTGTATTCCAGAACAGGATGGCATTGCAAAAAATGGACAGCTTGAATGGTGAATCAATTTCAATTGATGTTTGGGGCGCTGATAACTTTACTAGTCAATCATTTTATTGGAAATGTCCTTGTTAGGTACATGAAATTTTTCAATATGAAAAAAATTCATCTCAGCTTCAGAATCTGGCCAACCAGCTTACCAGATAGGTTTGTTTCTATCTTAATGGGCCTAAATTAAAGCTTGGTGGAAAACTGTTTCAAACAGTCTTTCATACCTTTAGTAATTCAAGATCTCGTGGAAGAGGAGGATTTAGTACGGAGCACCATCTCTTACTAAACTTCCACATGTGAGAAAACAGTTGATGAAGAGCTGCTTCATGCATTGCAGCAATACTTAGAACCTCCTCTAACATCCATCCACCAATGTGTTCTGTCAAACTTTGAATATCCAGCTGCACAGGGCGGCCAGACACCATGCGACGGAAATACTGTGCTAATGCTGCTGCTACATTGACAAATGCTTGACTGGAAAGATAACGTTTCAGAAGCACCTGGAGTGAACTGAAACCAAATAAAGTGTGATCATGTAAAATTACATTACCCGAATCCTAATAATCCTAACTGTACCTAATATTGCTAACCAGCAATGGCAGTATAGGCAGCACAGCTATAAAAATCTGCTTTCACTCCACTGGATCTAGCCCATTCTATGAAAATTACACTTTCTAATTATAGCAGGAACAAGTTGCATTTGAAATTTACTAACCTTGACTGTGGATCTTGATACAGAAGCACAACACCACAGCTTGTCAACACAGGATCTGGTGTTTCAGGAATGACAACATCAGCACACCTCTCAGCTTGAAGAGCAACTTTACCATGATGATCAGTATAACAAGCATCAAGACCTACTGTACGATGACCTACATGTACCACAATATACACAAATATAGAAGTTACTACCTGAAATAATAGTAATGGAATAATTATAATAATAACACTTTTTAAAGTTTACACTAACTATTAATAATAACCCAAAATGTTTAAAACATATATGTAGTAAGTAACTATACCAGTTATTCAAAGGCCACAGTACATCATCAGTTTTTTTCCAAAATGTCGCAGAAAACTGCGAGAAAAAATGGACGCGAGAAATCCTGGGGATGAGGAGCACGCGAAAGGAGGGACTACTGCCTAAGCCCAAGAGTTTGCCGTTTAACAGCTGAGTGATTTTTCGGTGTAGGATTTCTCATCTTGACGTCCTCTTATTATCGCCTGTTGTCAATAACCCTGGGAGACTCTACTCTTCAAGTAGCCAGGCAAAAACATATGCCTTCATTTCGTGTTCATTCAGCGAAACTGCCAAAGAAGTTTTAGGCAATTTTTGCTGCCTCTGTAGGTGTAAATCTAAAAGTTATTGCAAAAATTTCAAATGCAGAGTTTCAACCAAGAATTTACATTATGTATTTGACATAGGAGATCATCCAACTGCGGTGAAATGTTTGCCAATAGCAGCGGAAAGTTTCAGGTGAATGTCCGGTTTCAAGTGAAAGTCCAGTTCAATCTTTCAAATGGATGGCAGAAAGGCCAAGCTCAGTGAATTTATATTCGCTGACTTGGATGATGCTGTTGTGCGGCAAAATCACTAAAACGCTTGCAGTTAGGGTTAAAGGCGGAAAGCTTTGCCAAACAAAACACTGGATAAATGTAAATCTTTCCAAAGCCTGTTGGTAGATTCACAAAAACATCACGGCTTGCGAAGTGCGATTCCAACACTTCAATTTGCTCCAGTTCCAAAACATTCCTGCAAGACGTCACACGTATCTCAAATGTTGACAACACTTTGTCAATGCTCCTAACATAAGCTAATCATATTTTTGCGTTGTGAGAGCAATGCATAATTCAAACTTTTGGGCTTAGGTGGTAGTCCCTCCTTTCACGCACTCCCCACCACCACGATTTCGCGTGGCCATTTTTTTCTCACGGTTTTCCTTCATGTCATGCACGATGGACTAAGCGAAAGAGGGACTACTCATAGTCTATGAACATCACTATGGACCAAGAAAAACTAAGAAAATTTGAAAGTACCAGACATGACTATATTCATTTCATTTAAGAAACAAGTTCAAGGAAAGGCTCAGTCAATTAAGTACTGGCTGCAGGTTTAGTTACAAGTCATGAATATTTTCTGAGCTTCCCTTCTCTACTGGATGAGTGTGCTTGTCTCACTATAATTAAAATGTAATCTGATGTGCTCAAGTCTGGAGAATAGCTACTACAGTGTAACTTGTTTGATACGTGTAGCTGGTGGAAAATGCCATATCACCTGACAATAATCAGGGGTGGATCCAGGATTTTTCTTAGGAGGGTCATAGATCTCAGCGGGTGTGCACCTCCTGCACCCTCCCCCTGGATCTACCTTTGATAATGCTTGGGGGAGGGGACATTTCCCTGAGGTTAGAGGGAAAGAGTGGTCTCTATTTGCAGACATCTCTCATACAAGGTGCAAAAGGTCTAAAATATAAATATTACTGATACTATCAGTTAAAATTTTGCCATTACCAGGCTCAAGCAGAACTAGTGACATTGTGCGAGTGTTGAAAATGTTGCAAGTTCCAGGAACTCTTGTACAGTACAAAATGAATGATGACTCTGCATTCCCAACTATGACAATATTTTTCTTCTCCTTCCAGATTTCACCGACTGTCAAGTCCTGCCTGTGTTCTCTTGGAAGAGCAAATGTAGTTCCTTCAAATTTCCCATTCCTCTTTGCAGGGGATTCATTTGGATCCAATTTAAATCTTTTGCTTGCAGTAGCTTGTTCCCAAAAGTAATCTGTACCTCCCCTGTTAACAAACATGAAACAAAAAAACAAAATTATTCATCATCATTTATCCATTCTCCAGGTGGAGAATTGGGCCATAAGCTCTCTGCCTCCAGGCTGTTCTGTCCTCCGCAGCCGATGCTGCTGCTGCCCATGTTCTTAAACCTTCCTTTTCCAGCTCCCTTTCGACAGTCCTTCTCCAAGTCTCGCGTGGTCGACCCCGTTTCCGTTTGCCTTCAGGTACCCATGTGAGAGCAATTCGTGGATGCGAGTGGTGATCCATTCTGAGGACGTGACCCAGCCACGTCCATCTCCTCCTTGCCACTTGCTTGCTTATTGTCTCCATTCCTGCTCTTGCTCTAATCTCCTCGTTTGTTATCCGCATTGGCCAGTAGATCTTTAATATCCGACGAAGGCTCTTATGTAAGAACACATCCAGTTTTGTCTCATCTGTTTTGGTCATTCGCCAGCATTCACAACCATACAGCGATCTGGGCTGTTTTTCCTACCGAGAACATAGTTCTCACATTCCAACATCCCACCTTTACTTTAGTTTTGGGGTTTGTCAATGAGCTGTTCGGAAAATGGACCTCCTTTCGGCTTTCACCCATAGTCGTCATACTTCTGTCGACCCAGCTAATAAAGGCATCGTCTGGGGTCCGGCATGTCGTTGTACTACACCCATTGTAGCCTGTATACATCGAGATTCCAGTTTCCGTAATCACAATGTTTTATGGGGTGAGGTGATTGGCCTCATGCCCAAGCCCCAACCTGGAGGGCCAGGGTTTTTCTGTTGGGGTTTTCCTTCCCTTAGTCACAGATTCCGGTTATTTGAAGGCACCGAACACTCGCCTTTTGCCACTGTCGCTCAGCTGCTAGCTACTGCTAGCATTACCAGGGGCTACGAAAACGAGGACATGCGACACATGACTTCGCTGGCAGAGCCTATATTAGACAGAAAGGCATTTCTCAGAATTTACGGGGAGAGCATTGGTGACCCTTGCTAACCCCACTGAGACCTTATACCAGCGCTTAACCGGTATGGTGTATGTAGTAAGGATTCTGAGGAATGCATAGAATTCTTTCAAAGAAATCCAGTAGGATCCCAAACAGGATAAAATGGGATGGGAGCTGGGGGTTTCTGCAAGCAATGGCCTACGACCTAACACATACTGTACATATCGATAAATTTTTGAAGCCACATTTGACAGGCCAATTTTATTGTAAAAGCACCTATAAGAATATCTAACACAGCTTTGTAGAATAGAGCAGTTTTCAATTGAGTGTCATAAAACCATAACCAATTGAAACCAATAAAATATTACTTGTAACCAAATAGAATTCTCAGCTTGTCTCAAACCATAGGACCCTATAATAAAACCAAAACCAAAGTTATTGCCTGATAACTTTCCACAATCAATTGAAAACTACTCTAGCCCCTTGTAACTAATAAAATGCAGTAGTTTATTTGGAGGCTGAATTTGATACCCAATTTCTGTCATGAATCTGTGTGCACTAACAATTTTTTTTTAGCTAAGGACACCTGCAAAGTTTTAAAAACTGTCAAAAAACAGGATGTTGAAAGGCAATGTGTGAGCTTTACAGTTGAATACCTACCATGCATCAAGTTGAGGTCCTTGTCCTCCATGGGAATGTACCCAGGTTCTTTTAAATCCTGTCCCTGCTGTAATGGTCCTTTTTGATTTGTTTTTCCTGGATCCTTTGTTCCTGAAGGCATTCTCTGGATCATTAACTCCAATGGCCA
Organism: Orbicella franksi; assembly: GCF_964199315.1. Classification (NCBI taxonomy): domain Eukaryota; kingdom Metazoa; phylum Cnidaria; class Anthozoa; order Scleractinia; family Merulinidae; genus Orbicella; species Orbicella franksi. The sequence goes on from NC_138145.1 coordinate 26,126,685, forward strand.
GCAGTGCCTCCCGAGCTGCCAATTGTTCCGCTCGTTTTTTGGACGTGCATGGTACACTGGATGATACTGTCTTGTTGCCAAAATGAACAAAACTGACAAAACCAGATCCTTGGAAATGAAATTTGAAAACTGACAGTGTTAAAAACTCAGTTATACTCTCTTGTAACCCAAAAAGCAAAGAACTATTTTGGCAATAAGCAAAACAATAATTATTACTATTACATAAAATTAATATGCATGTGTCAACACCCTCATGACTCACACTCGATTTACTCACTGATGCTTAACTTTCCAAGTTGAGGACAAATCACATATGTCAAGGGAGTAATATGTTAACTCATGCTAGAACTTATTACAAAAAGTAGCAGACAGAAGTCTAAAATGAAGTTGAGTAATTTACCATCCCATGAAGTTGAGTATGTAGGTGGTTTGTTTCCTCTCTGCTGACAGTTCTCCTGAAAAAGATTCTTGTAAGACAATGTGGCATCAAACTTTTCTGGAATTGCTGCAGGGCTCTGTATTCCTAGTGACCCGTCAGTTTTAAGTAACAGAGAGCTCCCCTCTGTTCCTTGCTCTGAATTCAGCTGTTTGATGGCTACTGATGCTGCATTCTGTTGGGCTAGTTTTTTGTTAGATGAGATCCCGTCACTCTTAAATTGCTGCCCATTAAAGGTCACAGTGCAGACAAAACCAGAGCCCTCTATTGTAGTCTCATATTTGGGGAGAGCTAGTCCCATTTTCTGCGCTCTTTCTTGGAGGACGTTCTTGAATGATAAAGAAACATTCTTTGCTGCTGAAACTGGAGTCGAGGTAACAGGAAGAAGTGTTCCAACAACTTCTGCCACAGGAGAAATAGGTGGAACCTGACCCAAACCTGTTTTACAAACTTCTGGTGAAGACATTAATGCTGGTGGCTGTGTGTCTTCTTGTGATTCAGCTGCTGTTGATGTTGATACGGGATTCGAGTGTGGACCATCAGAACCGTCATTAGTAGCCAGAGGCGTCTGTTTCCGGTCATCTTGTGATGCATTAGGCTCACCTGTATCAAGCAGCCCTAACTCGCGCAAAGCTACTTTAGCCGCATTTTTTTCTGCTTGTTTCTTGCTACTAAACTCAGCTTCACTGGTAAAAGTCCGCCCCAAAACGGTCAAATTAGCCACGAAAACTGGACTGAAACCCTGCACCCTCTGCGCACAGCTGTATTGAGGAAGTTGGACCTTAGCTTTTTGGCAGTGAATTTGTAAAAGACTTTTGTAATTGTTGTCCGACATATTTTCAATTCAAACTAACTCCTGAAAGCCAGGAATTTTGGGCTAGTCACTTAACTTCACAAATCGACAAGGGAGACATTTTCTGACTAATTCGCAAAAGTATGCGCATTCTCCACTCTCAGAAAAAGGCATAGTTTTGCGGTCAAAACTCCTCCACTCTGGCCGCATCTAGCCGCCATCTTTGCCTTGCAGCCCATAAAGCATGATGGTTATGAAGAGTTTTATCTCCACCGGGGTGTAGTGGGGGTAAAAAGACACTGCATGGATTTTAGAATTTTATTCTTTTAGTTATTATATTTTTTTGCGTTTTTAGCAACTTTAAAATTGATCCAGATTGTATCCTAGGGTAACGTACTTCCAAAAAAGAGACAACAAAAACACGCTAAAACTATTCGTTTGGAAATTTGAGGTTGTTCTCAAAGGTTATTATGATTGTTAAATAATTGTTATGAAGTTCCTTAGCCTTGGTATTCCACATTCAGAACCTCGGGATTTCGTCCATCTTCATCTCTTTTGCTCCTTCCAAGCAGAGCCTTTTCCAGCATGTTAATATCCCCTCCCTCGTCCTTAATGGCGAAACTCAGAACGTCATTGTGCCAGCACGTGACGATAATTCCTTCTGCTGCAGAATTCCCCGTAACATTAAAATCTGCGGAGGGTGTCGCAATCCAAACTGGGCCGTACTCGGAAATAATCTGAGTAGCTTTCGCTGCTGCATCCTCTTTGCTAGACGCACCTTCCATGAGAATCACACAAGTTCCGTGTCGAAATACAACCCAAGGTTTACCTTGTCTTCCGGGAGTATTTTGGATTATTTTGCGCCATGTATCTGTGATCTGCTCTCTTACAACCACCATGCTGACGGTCGGACATCATATCTCTCTCTCGCACCGACCTAAGATCCCGGGGGTAGCTACTCTGTAGATCTTTGGGTAGGATCTTTGCCGCTAGGAAACTGAAACCCTTTATCCCCTTTTCTAGACCATGAGCAGATTGATTTTGCAATCCTGTTATACCCTATTCACCCTATTCACCCTATCCTAGACCAAGACTGTCTGATTTCTATACTATATCCCAGGCTAAACTACCTGAAAAACATACCCTTCACATAATCACAGCGGCACAAGCCCATATATAGCTAAAATAGCTTGAAAAAACTCTTAGGCGTCAAGATCGACAAGCACATAAGCTGGCACAACCACACTGAATATTTAATCGGGAAGCTGAACTCTAGAATTCATCTACTTGAAAGAGCGAAAGGCTACCTTAATCTCCACTGCAGAAAATTGTTATTTAACGCGCTTATCAAGCCTGTCTTTGAATATTGCTGTTCGGTTTGGGGTAACGCCTCTAACGATCAACTGCTGAGAATACTTAGAGTGCAGAAACGCTGTAGTAGGTTAATATTAGACGCTAGTTTCCACGACAACTCGGTTCAACTGTTCAAGAAACTACAGTGGATGCCAATTGATGATGTAATACGCATGAAGAAATTGTGCATGATGTTTAAAATTGTGAATGGGGAGTGTCCGCATTATTTTACAAGTTATAGAACCTATGTTAAAAACACCCATTCTTATAATACTCGAGCTTCTTTTCATGATCATCTGGCGGTGCCGAAATGTCGCTCCAACGCAGGCCTACGAACATTTCATGCAAGTGCCACTTACCTGTGGAACTGTCTAGACGACAAATTTAAAACTATCACACATGAAAGAAACTTTAAGAAACTCTTAGTGAACGACTTTTTACGAAGTAACTCAGACCGTGAACATTTTACCGTCTCTAGAACGTTTTGAAAATGTCCTGTTATATATTCGAATACATTTTATGTGCATGCTGTATTATATTTTAACTTCTTCGATATTTTAACATTTTTTAACTAAATACATTTTTTATATATATAGCCCACAATGTAAACTACTGGGTTACCAGTAATTGTGTCAGCTATTAAAGTGTTTTATTTTATTTTTATTTATTAAGATGAGAGCACTCCCCTTGCCCAGGCCCTCCCCGAAAGAAAAAAAATATATTCAAAACACAGCGGTATTGCGTGCGGGCTACGTAATAAACAATGAAGATGGCGGTCAGCGCCGATTTACGAGTAGTTCCGCCTCCGAGGTTAGAACACTATGTAATGACCGAAAAACTAGGCCAAGGAACTTATGCAACTGTATACAAGGCGTTTAAAAAGGTAAAAGTCTAAAATCTTCAAAGTTTTTTGAAGCACTTCTTGACTGGAGGGACTGAAGTCCCTTGGGATTTTTTGTGCATTCACGTACCTCTTTTCTCTTCTAAAAAAAAATTCGACTTTTTAATCAAGTTTGCTTGCATCCTTTAGGAAGAAAACAAACTATTCCTACAACAGTAAGGGGGAAATCAAAATACCCTAAGCAAACCTAGTATAATCATATATGAAATGAATCACGTATTATGTTATCTGCCTGTTGCGGATATACGCTAAAAACGAAAGCAGTTAGCGGGTTGCCAGCAAATTCGAAGGGCATGTCTATTACCTACACTGGTGTTGAATCTCTACCACTGAATTATGAAGCCACTGGAGCACACGTCAATACTCAATTGGAATGAGTTCATTGTATAGTACTCACATACATGTAAGCCTGTGTGGGGATTTGCTATCAAAGACGGCTGTACTTCAGTCTGGAGGCCCCTAGTAATGGTAATAGAACTGAGGGGAATCTAAGTCCAGGGGAACCATGTCTTATGAGTTAACCCTGTTTAAAATGTGATCACCCCATCATTACAGCTGTTAATCTTTTTTGGCCCACGATAAACCTCAGTCATTTTCTTTTAACTGAAATGCTCTTAAGGTGATTCCTCACATTTGCATTCCGCATCCTTACTGCACGTAATTTATGGCATCACTAATGCACAATCATGCATGCGCACATTGAAAACACGGCAGATTTGCCTTGATATTGAGTTCTGGCTATAGCTCACTAACGACCTCGGGCACCTCAATATTTTTTCTAGTCATTTTAACTAATCACTAGGTTTGCGTGAGAAAAGACTGATCTGACTTCTATTGCTGAAAATTGAAGAAATAAGGAAAATAGCAGCTGCACTGTAGTCTTTTCTATTTTACAATTTGATAGCTTTGGCAAGCAATTTGGTTCCAATGTTTTCTCTGTCAAAATCAAAGTTAAAAAGTTTATTTGTGTCCGACACAAATATTGACTGTAGTTTGAGGTGTGTTTTCATGAGTCTGGGCTCACAAAGATTTTATAATTACTTGGAACGGCGTTCTTGTAATAAGCATTAAATAATGCCAAAATGGGACATTTTCAATGTCTCACTGCTCCTTAATGAGCATGGGCACCCCCCTTTTTTATTTTATAATGAAAGTTCTCATATGATAAATATTCAGTGGACAAAGTTTGAGCAAAAATCTATTGATACTGCAAAGAGAAGTCAGTAGAGAGTCATACCTGACTCCCCCACCCAGTTATACCTGATATGCTGGAAATATAAGTTGATCCTACCCAGTTATTTGTGGAGGAATGGTGGCCTTATGGTTAGTGCGCTCACCTCCAGGTTGAACAGTCTTTGTTCAAGGACTCAGACATTTTGTTGAGTTTTTTGGCAAGAATCTTTACTCTCACGATGCTTCTCTCCACCCAGGTGTATAAATGGGTACTGGCAAATTTAATACTGGGAGCAACCCTGCAATGGACTAGTATCCCATCCAGGGGGAGTAGAAATACTCCTAGACGATTCACGTTGCAGAAACTGGAGATAAGCACCAGCCTGGTGGGCCACTTGGCTCATATGCAGACTTTACCTACCCAGTTATCACAATCAATCTGTTATAGCGTGCTAATCATGTTATTGGGGTTCCATATCAGTATTTTTCTTCTGTTTCCTACTTTAGGGTGACACCAGGGATGTGGTTGCGATCAAATGTATCCAAAAAAGTTCTCTGAGTAAGACAGCAACAGAGAATTTACTTACTGAGATTGAATTACTCAAGAAATTGGATCATGAGCATATTGTCAAGTTGAAAGACTTTGAAGTAAGTCTGACAATTCTTATTGCATTGATTCCTCTTTATGTTAACCATTATTTTAGAAGGAAGCTGTTTTATGTGGGATTGTTTGAGGCTGGGGAACCTGTAGTGTATGTTGTATTTGTATTCAGGAAATATGCCACCTGTGGCTACTCTCTTAATTAAAAACATTTGCAGAGAGAAAGAACTACATAAGCAAGCATCCCCTTGAATATTCTACAGACTTTATGAATTTCTTGCAAAAAAGTAACTGTCCTGGATTAAAGAACTGGATTAATTGAACCCTACATAAGCGATATGTATGATGACATCATTTGACTACAACTACAAGAAGCCTTCACTCTTATGCTGTGCTGATCAGATTGATATTTCATTTAAACCCCACTTTGGTTTCAAATTTTGATCAGAGATGTCACTTTTTATGATTGAGTACAGAAAACACTGAGGGACCAGGCAGCATAAAATTGTTACATTTCCAAACAGTAGTTAATTGCCATCTTATATATTAGGCCGGTAACAGCTTTGGGTATTTTCTTGATATGCCTCAAATTAGTAAGATGTGCAAGACATGTACATGTAACTGTCAGTAACAAAAATTTAAATTTTGCATTTGGGATCCTTAAGGGGTTAGCAGTACTTTAAGGTCAATGGACATTTTCAGAATTAATGGTTAATAATTATTCTTGGTATTTGTTTTTATCCAGTGGAATGACCAATATATTTTCCTAATAATGGAGTATTGCAGTGGAGGAGACCTATCAAGGTTTATTCACAGTAGAAGAGTTCTGCCTGAAGATATTACGAGAAGATTTTTACGACAGTTGGGTATGGCATTATGTTAAGCAACATTGAACAAAATAATTATGATTTACTATAACAAACTAACTGAAGATATGCAGAAATAATACATAGTAGATGGAATATTGCGAGGTATCACAGAAATCTAGATCAGAGGGGGCAGTAAGTGTTGTTGTAAAATAACAGGATTTCATGTTGACTTGCTTTGAGGTAAAATTTATTATTAAAATTACTGCTGTAACATCCCCTGGTTAAAATGCTAGAACATTAAAAGTTGGCAGTTGTAGGGCATTCATTATTCAGCCAATTAAGAGCAATGGATGATCTTACCTGGAATGCACTGCACAAAGTCAGGCAGTATGTTTGCTTGCTCATTCTGTGTAGTGATGATTTACATGTTCTTAGGGCTAAGCAGTACCTGTTATAAGAATTAATTTTTCAGCTTGTTAATGCCTTAGAATTAGTTTTCAATTTGTTTTTTTCAGCTCTTGCTCTTCATTTTTTGCATGCAAACAACATTGCTCATATGGATCTTAAACCACAGAATTTGCTGCTGTCAGCCAGACAAAATCCTGTCCTGAAACTGGCAGGTATTGTAATTTGCATTTGTTCTGCGATTTTCAGTTACAAAATGTATGAGTGATACATGAGTAATTTAATTATAAATTACATAACATTGATATTTATTTGATACAATTTACACTCATTTGTTATGTATTCATTTATTCATAGCATTGGCAGCAAAGTTTGAATAAAGCCTCTTTTGATTGTTATGAATTTTTCCATATTGATGTTTATGTGATATTATTAACATTCATTTATTATGCACATATTTATATATTTAAAACAGGGGTATCAAGGTTTAAAAGAAGGTCTCGTCCAAGTGTAGGGCTAATTATTTAAGAACTTTATAGCATGTACATGTACTCAATCAACAGAGAGATGCCCTTTTTCAAGCTATATTTCATTTTTTGAAACAGATTTTGGATTTGCACAGTATTTACATAGTGAAGAGGAGACACAAACAATAAGAGGGTCCCCTCTATACATGGTAAGGACATAAGTCAGAGTAGACCAGTCAATTGGCCTTCTTTTATCAACATGTTTTGTTTTGAGGACTAGAGGATTAAACAGCAACAATATACCTTATTCACTATTTCTAAGGAAAAAATTGCTCAGTTATAGTAATTTTGTTGTAGAAACAATGTTGTTAACTTTTTAGCAAGATTGATTGAGAAAATTTGAAACAGTATTTTGTAAACGTTTTTCAGCCAGACTGGTTGAGAGCAGCGTGCTCCCATATTTCCTTTCAAGCTAAAGGTCAAATTTCAGGCCAAATTTACTCAAAGAGGTGAACTAAATTAACCAAAACTTTGAGTAATGAGGGTCACCTTGTTATAATAGTGAGGGGAGTTTGTATGGTAAATCACTCACCCTTCATCGACCATGATGTAAACCTATAGAAAGATGTGATCTACATGTAATCCCTACTATGACTGAAATCTACAAAGTTGCTTAATACTGTCATTACACATTATTGTTACTTACTGTTCTTCAGCCAAATTATTAGCAACTTACTTATAATAAGCTTCAACAGATAAATATTATTTTATGCTTACATATGATATTTGTTAGGCACCAGAGATGATCTGTTCTATGAAATATGACGCCAGAGTAGACTTATGGTCTGTAGGTGTAATTCTCTATGGTGAGTTGCTTAGTAAATTCCAATGACCACAGGACTTGCCAAGCTTACTGTGTGCAACTTGCTATATGTACATTGTAGTTAATATCGATGTCCATAACAACATGTCAACCTTAGCCAAGTCTTCAGTTTCTTTACAACAGATGCATTACATTAGTTTCCCTGGAAATTATCACAATGATTATAAAGTTACCTTAAATATACATACTGAACAAGTGCTGGCTGCTTTTTTGTACATCTCTTGCTTCCAAAGGGACTCCCTTTTCATCAGTGCTTCACAGTTTGTATCACATTCACTGTCACAGTTAGTGCAAGGAGAGCTGTTTTGAATTCTACAAGAAAACTGTTGAGGAGTACAAGCCATCCAGTCTTAACAAGCTCAAGGTTTCTTTTTATTCTTTCAGAGGCACTTTTCGGTATGGCACCTTTTGCCTCAGGATCTTTTGCTGAACTTGAGAAGAAGATACGATCTTCAGACCCAATTACAGTAAGATACACTTAACATAAATAAAGTATACAACTTGGGTGATGAAGCCTAAGGAGGCCAAGCTGATCATGGCAGCTATATGCTGGCATCATCCTTCTCAAACTCATTAATAATTATTCATCAAGTTAAAACAAAGAAAATCACAACCATGAAGGAGGTTTGGATACCCAGTCTTATTTAGCATAGATTTTGACGATTTTACTTCTCTGTTACTGTTACTTTACTCCTTAGTTTTTTTTCAATTGAGAAGATATATCAAACACTCGAGATAGTGTTTCATCTGCTATCCAACACCTCGAATTTGGTCAAAAATACTCCACAGCACATCGTATTTCCAACTCTCTTCTCGGTGTTTGGATATCCCAATGAAACACTGTCTCTTCATGTTTGACATATTACCTGAACTCTCCCACATAGTGAGAAAACCTATTAGACACTGCATGACCAAAAACACTGTTCTCTCAAATTTTAATATATGAATGTCCTGGATATGGATGAAAATCAAAGCATCTACTTGTTGCTTATTTTGGTGGATTTCTGGGGGTTAGGATAACTTTGTATAAATGTTAGAAATCAGGTTCAATTTGAGAGTTTTTATGGCTGTTTATTTTTGGGGAGGAGCTTGTCAACAAGAGGTACCTTTGGACAAAATAGTGATCTCCCAGCAATGTTCTGGATTCAAATTTTCTAAGGTTGGCATTGATGTTTGTTATCCATGTCACCTTGTTTAATTGTAAGTTCTTGTGTATCCGTCATCAGCTGCCTGTTGGATCCAAGGTGTCCCCAGACTGTCAAGATCTTCTTTTGGCACTTCTTCAGAGGGATCCTTTGGCCAGAATATCCTTTGAAGAGTTCTTTGCTCACCCTTTTCTTGATCTGGAACATGTCCCATCGCCACTATGTTTAGAGAAAGCAGTGAGTAACGATATATAAATTGGTCCTTTCTTTGATTAAAACTTTTAACAGTGAAGTTACAAGTCAGTTGATTTTGTTTTTTCAAAAAAAGTTGTGTTGGCCCTAATACATAATGTATGCCAATCTGCAAGACTTGACTACTAACCAAATCATTCTTTCAGTTTGGTTACCTCTGTGAACTTGTTAAGGTTTGAGCTGATTATGTGTGTTTCTTTTTCAAGTTTGTTTGTTAATAGTTCCTTGTTTCATTTTGTTCTGTATTAACCTCTCAGATAAAACTTGTGACAGAGGCCATAAAGATGGATGACGCCAGTGAGCTGAAGGAAGCTGCCAAACTGTACTGTGAAGCCATGGCTTTCTTTTTACCAGCCATTGAGTGTAAGTTAATTGCTTCTGTTAGTAATTCCTGCTCTGAGTTATGACTGTTTTAACAAAATCTTGATGAGGTTGTTTGGCTTACAGATGAGAAAGATCCACAAATCAAAACAAGATTAAGAGAGAGGGTAAGTCACGTTACGGCTGAAGTAATCTATATGTCCTTTTATATACTGAAACTTCTGTAATGCAAAAGAAAATTGATCAGTCAGGATCTTGCATTAAAGAGATTTATAATTTATGAACATAAGTATTCCTTTTTTTCAATCATTTTTTACTCTTTAATTTCTAGGTAAATCAGTACATGAGCCGAGCAGAAGAACTAAAGCAGTGTTTTAAGATAAAATCTCACAGTAATCCTGATGAACTTTTAGCTCGCTATAGCAAGGATCATGCAGAGCTGAAAGCAGCACTTCATCTCGCGAACATTGCTGAGATCAGAGTAAGTTACACATGAATCTGTAGTCCTTTCTTTAGTTTTTTTTATTGTTTAAGTAGTTAACTAAGACTTCCAATTTAATCATTAAATGTTTGACCCAATTGTTGAGAGATGTTTTATTGGGTATGAGAATAGCACAGGAAATTGTCTTCGGAACAAGGTCTAAGTTCTCCCAAGAGGAATTGTTCCCAGAGTGTAAAAATGAGAGAAGATCACCCTACATGATTAGCTTTATTATTATACATTGAACTCACTATCTCTTTTCTGATTGGCCGAAAGCACACAGTCAATATTTGAACTCAGCGTCTGTGACGTCATCTAGCGGCAGATTATACAATAATCATGTCAAGGACACTCAAGGTCACTGGTAATCATGTCATGTATGACTGTGTTGCATGATTTCTAAGGGTAATCATGTCAAGTTCACTCGCTTTGTGTTGCTTGCCATCAGTGAAGAAGCAAAAACATTACTTCCATTTGTTTTTTCATTCAATATATAACAAAACATTCGGTTTTTGTGATATCCAGAATAATCAAGGTCTCGGTAAGGGTTATCAGCCGAAGCCGAAGGCTGAGGCTGGTAACCCCTACCTCAAACTTGATTATTCTGGATATCACAAAAACCTCAGCCAATAATTGTTTAAAACTCGCGCCACTTTGACATCCAATCAGAAGTAAAACCAAAATCAGTCATGACTCACACACGTTTTCCCGCGCTTTGCATCAGCTACTTGTAAATTACGTCCAGTTTTGATTGGCCCACGGGATTTTCTGTGTCATGTGTAATTGGTTAGAGTGATTACGTTGCTTTTGGTTTTACAACACCAATTTAAAACCGCTCTAATCTACAATCTTATCTTGGAACTGTGTTTTGTTTCAGGATGAGCACGGGGCTTATGACAGTGCACTGTCCCAGTACCAGGTCGCCCTGGAGGCCTTGTTACCAATATTATCAGGTAGCAGCTGTACTTTAATTAATAAAACTAAGTCATGTAATATTATCTTTTCTTTATATAGTCCTTGCAATGTGCACATATCCAGAACAAGATCTAAGGGTGGTATGGTTAAAATCTACTCAGCTGACTTTGTCATAGAGAGGTTATGAGAAATTAACTCTTGCTGCAGGTGAAATTTTCAAAGGGACAACAATCACGTTGGCCAGACATCGTGGAGTCCGAATCATCTCTGTACATGACAAACAGGGTCGATATATCGTGTTTAACAGTTGCTGAATTGTTGGTTTTTTGTGTCTTGTGCCAGGAACTCCTCGTGGCCCTTACAAGGACGCTGTACATTTAGAGGCAAGTTACCCTCCATGACGTTTGAGCTTCCATTTGTATAAGTTTGGCTTCTTTCCCTAATGGGTCTAATGTCGTTTTTTATGTTTTCTGAAGGTGAGCAAGTACATGAGACGAGCCGAGGAAATCAAGCTTTACCTCAAGGTAAACAACTTTTGTCTTGATGTCTTACGTTCTGGTAAATGATATGTATGAACTTTCTTTCTGTGTGATCAGGTTGACTGAAAATGGTGTAGAAAGAAATTTGAGATACAGTGTTTCGTTTTTTTTAGCTGAGCAAAGAAAACATGAAAGTTGTCCCAGAGGCAGGAGGAGAAGACCAATCACGTGAGTGTTTGTTTGTGCTGTGTTGTGACTCTGGCAACTGACGAAATCCAAATTTATAAGATGATTGGAAGGGAGGGGTGGGTAATGGGAACTCTTGTATTGAATAGTCACGTACTCAAGTCTTCTAGTTCCTCCCTCCTTATTTTACCTCGTTAAGGCAAAGACCGCTTACGTTTGGTCAGTTACGTCTGGTTAGCAGGATTTCAAGGTCTGCTATAATTTCCAGCAGAGTTTATATTCTAAAGTCAAGATGGGGTTATCTGTGTGTAAGCCATTTGTTTATTTATCTAATAATTGACAAATTTAATACTTGAAGAGGCGGTTGAATTTCTTATGGGTTTACAATCTGCCCGCTCCTTGAGGCCACTCGCATTAATGTATAAAAAAATGTAAAAAACCTAATTTAATTGACTTAAGATTAAAGCAAAATGTATTGGTACTCGAGTGAAGTGGAAATCAGTACATCTCATATCCAGTCTGACGTGGATTAACGAAAACAATTTGACGTATTGTGAGCTGTGTTATAAACCGGGTTATAAAGAAGTTGAAAAGATAGAAGATGAAGTTGTCCAACAGCAACTATAGATTCCATTTGTTTTGTAGTCTTATTTAAGATTTAAAAAAAAAACAGTAAATTTGTCGAGTGTCAAGAACAGCTTGTTTTTATGACTTAAGTCAAAGATCTTATGGCAACGAAAGGTATCATACGGAACTGATCTTCTTTTTCAATCCGGCATTAGAGAATGACACACGAAGAATGAAACGTTCGCCAAATTTAAAATTGGAGCAGTACTTTTTCTTTAATTAAAAAATTGGAGTATCATAAGCTGTATTATGTCCGACAATTGATTACATCTGTTTTCGTTTTGTGGTTTAAAAATCAGCAAATATTCCAGAGTGTTGATATTTTTATGAGTAAAATCAAAGGTCGTATGGTAAGTAAGGCAATCACGCGGAGCTGATCTTATTTTTTGATCAGGCATGAGAGAACAACACGCGAATACTGAAACGTTCATGAAAGTTAAACTGGGCTACTAGAAAATTCCTCCTTTTATTAAACCCTAAACTGAACTTCACCTTAACTTTTAGTCGGACCTTCTATTCACACGATAAGCCTCCGCACTAAAACGCGCTAATGTTTTGATGTTAATTTAGGTTTACTGATACCTTGAACAGAAAATAACGGCTGTGTTTCATTGCACTCGCTCTCGAGCTAACATGCATATATATCTCCTTTTATTGCATTAAGTCTTAACTTATAGGATTTACCCCTTCGTGTTAGTGAAAGCCGATCAACTTTTCATTTGAAACCCGCGCACGTTTCCCACGTTGATGAAAGGTTCAAAAATTAGCGTAAATCCATCACTGTCACTACACTTCAGATTTTCTTTTTCTTTTGATGACAGGACCAGCGAGCGGACTGGGTGGCTTTTTGGATTTTTTTCCTTCCCACCCACCCCTCCCCCCTCGATCATACCTCTCAGTAAGACAATAGCTTACCAGAGGAATATCCTATTGCAAGAAATTGCAATGCTATTCTTCAAGGTTACATTGAACCGCTGAGAAAGGAAAAAAATATTACATGAGTTGTTGACTGGAGAACTGACAAAAAGTGGGCGATTACCAGTAAGCTGAAACTGCCATCATAGTAGCTAGACGCACGTCTTTATCAAGTTATTTTTGTGATAGACATTGAGAATATTTTTAGAGTGAAGCGGAAATTAGGTCTTCAAAAAAAACAGTTTTCTAAGTTATAAAAGCACCAGAGAAGGGCAATAATGTACCCCAAAGACTGCAAAGGTTGGGAGAATTAGAGACGGATTACAACCAGTGTCGTATTATTCCAGACCAAAACAAGGTGGATTTTGTTACCTTGGTCTAGACTAAATCAAAGAAATGACTACTCTATTTGGTTTCGATTTGATATTTTTAGAGAAAAATGTCCTGTTTTAGACCAAAACGGAAAATTTCTGCACTTTTCTTCAGACGTAACGTACCCAATACAAAATCACTTATCATAATAAACAAACATTGGGAGTTTTTTGAAAGGAAGCTTCATTTTTGCTCAGCATTCATCACAAGCCTTTCTTCTTACTCAAAGTAAGTAGTGTCTGAATAATTGCAGCAGTCTTCGAAAGAGACAGAGTATATCAAACCTACACTACTGTGATTCAATCGTTCAAATGCGGATGAACATGAAAAAAGAAGCTTTTGTCCTGAGGATTTATGCAGGATTTATGTGCTAATGGTTTCACTGTTTGCCTTCAATTCATCCTCATTCCTGTCTGGTTCTTGGACGACTGATTGAGCTCCTGTTTTTGCTGATTTCTTTTGAACGGGTTTTGCAGATCTTTTTGCTAAACAAAGTGAACAAGTGTACTGACACATATGACATTCCGGCATTGTATAAACTCGAGACAGTGACTGTATTGTCTGCGGCTGAAATTCTACACTATTTTTAATATTCCGAAAGGTCAGTCAACTTCAAGTTACGCTAAGTTTATCAAACGTTGTTGTTGTTGTCTCTAGCTTTAATGTTGGTTCATAATTCTGTTTACGCTTAACCGGTATGAACCTCCGTTGATAGGTACTCTGACGGCCCTGTAATATTATATTAGAATAGGGGCGTTTATTAGAATGGGAGCGCTTATTGGAATAGGGGCGCTTATTAATAAAAACACATTCGAAGGGGGCGCTTATTCGAAAGGGGGCGCTTATTGGAAGGAGGGCGCTAAATTGAATCATTGCGGTACTTGTGTTTTAGTCGGGTTAGCGTGTGAGAAGGGTTAGAGGAAAGTCCGAGAGAGGCAGCACACACATCTGAACGTTAGCTAAACGAGTTGTCAGTTAACAGTCAATTAACTCAAAATATTAATTGTAAACAGACACACACAAAAAAACTAATAACCGTTTTAGTGTTGTGATGCTGACAGCAAACTGTCTCTACCTTGTCCTTTAGCTGAACGCGAATGTTTATTGATTCCCTTTTGCTCTGTTCACTATGTTTCTCTTTAACCCCCTAGCGGGGAGGAGGGTGTTTGAAGCTTTCAGGGTGTTGTCTTACGCGCATCAAAAATTGGCCAGGTAGTTTTTCAAGATATAAAGCATGCACACGTAGTTACCGCTTGGCCACTTTTAACTCATACAAAACTTGTTTACGATTCCCTCAGAGTGTTATTATTTCCGGTGTACTTTGGTCCTACCCAAGTGTGAAATTAATTTAAATTTGATGAAAATCACGAATAGGTGTTGAGCGCTGCTAGCAACGATTCTATAGGATAAAACATTGAGTGAAATATATGTTGAACTGAGCTAGTAACAAAAAATCTTTCAAAAATTTGCGTGTTTTGGTGCCGTGCTTTGATACGTAGCTCGTAGGTCAATGTTGCCGTGAATGAAATACTTCATCCCTGGCAGTGTGATCAACTTTCCCTTTACTTTGGCAACATTATAAACTGGCATATCAAGAGAATGTGCATGTACAAGATCTCTGGATGTGGAACATCTTGACTGGATGCAAGGATTTGCTGATTTAGTGACTTGAGAGGCTTAAAAGCCAAAAAGTACAAATCCGCACCAGTTTTAGAAGAAAACCGCGAAAAAGGAAATGATCGATTGATTTCAAAACAAGAGACGTCTCTTGTTTCAAAACTATTTTAAAATCATTAGCCTTACGCTATGTTTAGTACATTTTTGGTCCTTTTGTGTTGTTTATAACAAACTGCGTACGTGAAAAAATGAGAGTTCGTCTAACAGAGGAATTCAGACTCACCGCCTAACGACACTATAATCCGCTATAATGTACT
Source organism: Orbicella franksi (assembly GCF_964199315.1). NCBI lineage: Eukaryota > Metazoa > Cnidaria > Anthozoa > Scleractinia > Merulinidae > Orbicella > Orbicella franksi. The sequence continues at coordinate 26,142,133 of NC_138145.1, forward strand.
TAGCTATAGATTAAAGTTTTTAAATAAATCTCTTGCGCACGACAGACAAAGCGGAACTTGGTCGCCCGGTATTATTATTTCCATGCACGAACTTCTAGTTTGCTGATTAATTGCGGCGTAAATAGTCGGTTAGCTGAGTTTTTATCCCGGCTTACTTCTTCTAAGAAGCTTTAGGTGTTTTATGAGGTTGTTTCCTAGACAATCAGGTCGGAAAAGCTCATTCGTGCCATTTCTAGAAGAAGAATTAAATTAGAAGAGACCGGACGTGGGTTGGGCCTATGTTTTGTTTGTTTATATTTCCGTTGTTTCTAAATACAGCCAACATTTTTCTGATAGCTCTAAAATGGTACCTATCAGGTTTTTTTTTTTGGCCACTTCTTTCCATCGGAATTGCACTCCAAAATCACCTTTTTGTCGAAATTCTGTCTCCGATCGTTTTTTCATTCCCTTTTTTCTACTGTTGTTGGTCTTTGTGTCTCCAAGTTTTCAGGACTCCACTTGAACAAAATTAATCAAATTATAGATACGTTTGTCAAGCTATTCGTTCTTAACTGGCACGTTTTCCCCTGACCAAAGTCAATAAACCATAATGTTGGCGTCAAGGTCGCTGAAAACAAATTCAGGTATCGTTGCGATCATATGGAACCTACTCTATAGCGACCGCCCGGGGGGTGGGGGGGGGGGGTACTCCCTTATATGGGCTATATAGGTATGTGCGGCCCCAAGGATATGGTTTTTCAGCCGTTTCGGTCATAAATAGGGTATCGATTTTAGCTGATTTTGGCCATTTTGGTCATAAATAGAGTATGGGTTTTGCACTCTAGCCTTGATATGGATACGTTTTTAAGAACAAGCCACTTTTTCATCATTATCGAAAAGAAAATCAACAAAAGCCCTTCACAGATTATGTTTCCGGCAATTTAACATTGGTCTGAACTAGGGAACTAATTTTAACGCAGGTCTGAAACAGGGTTTGATTTTAGTGTCAGGTCATAAATAGGGTTTCGAATTTTTGGTCAGGTCATAAATAGGGTAGGGAATATCGCAGATTTTGGTCATAAATAGGGTAAGGGTTTTGGGAAGCGGGCCGCACACCCCCACCCGATTTTTCTGGGAGTACCCCCCCCCCCCCCGGGCGGTAACGATCGTTAAGATAGACCTCAGAGCTAGGTTGCTCAAAGCCCGGTTATTAAGCTAACTCAGGATAAGCTTGATTTTAGTTTTTTTCTTTTAACTTTTCGGTGAGTTTTTCTGTTTATATTGTTTGTCCTTCTGTTTTGAGTTCGGATAATCTCAAACTGCACAAAACGTAAGTAGTGAAAAGCACTGATTTTTATACATTAAAACTTTATATATAATACTTTGGTTAACTTTTAATCCGGAGTTAGCGTTAAGCGGCTTTCAAACGGTAACCAGTCGTTTCGCCTGATAGCCAGTTCGTCCGGCCCAAACTGAAACTGAGTTCAAAGAAAGACCTGCCTAATTTTTCTTTTCTTTTCTTAAAAGAAGCACACCGAGAAAAAAAGATAAGATTGTGAGCATAATGAAACGCAAAAAAATAAGACCTGTTTATTTCTCGTTCTTCAATCCATTACAACGGAGCTAACAGTGCGGGCGAACTGACATCAGGCGAGCAGGCTGCCTTTGGGGCGAAGCGACCGCAATTCTTTCTAACAGCGCGGCCTCAGATCTAACTCAACGAACGAAGCGATCATTGCTTTCGTAGCGGTCTTTTGCGATGAAAAATATACCACAATGCAACGCGTCGTTGCTGGAGCCCGGTCCTCTCGGGCATTTTTGTATTCTTTAGTTTATATCGCGGAGATCATATAGAAACTGGTAGTCGTAAGGATCGCTCAACCTTTTCCTAAGACTATCGCAACGATCGTAACAATCAAATGGAAACCAGCTCTTATTGGTGTTAGGCTCGATTACCAGTCGCAGTTCGATCGGGAAAGGAGCCCAGACCAGATTCGAGAAGGCAGCGGAAATCGAGCCTGTATTAGTATCACCAGTGAGAATTACAAACTTGGTTCACATGTATCATTTCACATCTCATTATACAACATTTTGTGGATTACTCTGAGTAGATTAACCTGGTAATCTATTTCTCAATAATCTCCGCCATAGAGGTGTTCGATTCTTTTTCTTCAGCCTTCTCGCCGAGTTACACCTGTAACGTAAACTGTATTTTCTACTTTATATAAATAGGACACGGGTAGTATACGACGAGGATCTGACGTATGATATGTATTTCTTTATGCTTTGATCATCAAGCTGTAAAGAACTCGTCTTCTCCATATTATACCTGTTCTTTAGCCTATGTTTCTCTGTCTTCTCTAACTTTTGATCTTAGCCAGACGTCTTCTCTGAAGTGATCACTACCAGTTTTCAATCTCGGCTTTCTCTATTTTCTTTATAGATTCTTCTGTCGGCAATTCCATCAAAGAGTACGTGATTCATTCCTAGAAAACCAGCTAATCCTTTGTTTTCTTTAAAACAGTAATAAATCAAACAGTGTTATTTTACATTGCTTTCGATTTAAAGTTTGAAAGAAATCAAAAAATACGCTTTAAATGTACACGACCACAAAATCGTTACCTGCGCACGCCTGAAACAAGTTCAAATACACTACGATAGTTGTACCCTAGCAGACCGGTTAAACAGGTTTTATATGGAAACCTCTCATTCCTTTTGACAGCGTGAGAGCGAGAAACACAGTTCATCGTTGAATTATAAATATCTTATTTGACGTTTTAGTGTGTGGTATTGTTGTACATTTTTACTTGTTATTTGTATTTTGACTTGTCCTACGGGCTTGCCAGAATGCTACAAGACTCCTAAAGCTACACACTATCACTTTTAACCAGAATCCCCAGGGGTTAATGGGCCGGACACTGAGTGTTATAAGATATATTAACTTTTGCTTATTTCCCTACAGGGTGTGTAATACAGTGAGATACATCCAAAACGAATTTTCCCGTGGCAACCGGGTAAGTGGTCCACTTCAGCACCATTTACGACGTCACGTTGTCAACATCCAGTGATGGGAAGGAAGAGGGTCAGCGGAAATGGTTTTGTGTAAAGAAATTTAAAACCAAGTGCTTTGGATACAAGTCACGGAAATGGTTAAAACAATACGTTTGAAGAAGATTATGTGCCAGTTCTAAAGAAGGGCACGAACTGCAAACATGTCCAGTTCGATTTATATATTAACATTCAATAAAATGGTCCTGTAGTTGATGAATAAGGACTGACAAATGTGTCAGGTTATAGAAACACTGTATCTCGTGTATTTTACGAAGGTGTGGACAGTTCTCCTGTTACAGCATGATGTGGCAGTGTGTACTGAACTATTGTACAAGTTTTTGTCTAATGTTATATTTTGTAACGTTTTGTCAGCTAGAATCATTCTTTGTAAGACCCTAAAGAAGAAATGCACTGCGTTTCCATACTGTTTAATTAACCTTGGTTTTCTTTTTTTTTTGCCTCTTGGCTTGGGTTTGGTTATTGATTTTTGGTCGTTTATCAAGCGTTCTGATTGGTTGTATATCCGTTTCAGTTGTGGCATTTTGATGGCTTTATTTGGTAAGTAGGTTTTTGTTTACATTGGCTGATGTAAACACTCGAGAAGCTTTGGAGAATTCGAAAGTGTACAAACTTGAATTTCCCACACTTTCGCGAATGTTTGCATTTAAGCTATGTAAACACTCTCGTTATTTTCCATCAACTTTCATTCGTTAAATTTGTTTGTCATACACTAAATATGGCTGGCTCAGTTTTAGTTAAGCAAGAGAGTAAAATACAGTAAAAACTCACCCACAAGAACCAGTGTTTTCAAGCTAGCCTAAACAGGTTCTTATATATCTGGTTGCTACTAAGAATTTTCGAAGTAAGAGTTACATTCTAAGGAAATAAAGTACACATCCTGTTCAGGCTCTTTACGCTCAATGTGCTGCAGTAAAACTAAGAAACTAAAAGATAAGGGACCTGTTTCAATTTTCAGGCTCATAAGGTTCTTATATAATGGAGTTTTAAATGTAAAAATTTCAGCCCACAGTTTGTTAATCGCTACATATTGATTGATGGGTTCCTACTGTATTTGCTCAGTTTATCTTGCCAATCAAAATAAAAAAAACTTCGGAAATGAAAATGTTTTCATGTCTTTTATAATTTGTTTCTTGTTATAATCACTGTTTGCAATTACGTCCATGTTATTTTCGAGGTCGAAAGGTTTTGTTATGAGTGTTTTATCAGTGCTTTTCTGTTTTGTGTTGCCGTAGTGCATTTAACCGGATCGTGACGTAGGAAATAAAATAGCAATTTGATCTAGATCGAGGAGTTTAGAAAGGACGTTACTTCATTATTCAAACGACCAACCCTGGTTTGGGTAGAGAGTGACTAACTAACAAAATGCTGCTAGATTGTTGCCTTTTCCGTACTCACACCAGAATACATTGTTGCGTGGCACGTCTTGGAGGATTTAAAATCGATTAGGGTCAATATCTGCTCGCTGGACAGGATAACAGTCAATGTTACAGAAATGTATATTGATTCAGGTTTCAAATCCTGCCACCTTTATATCGCTTCTATAAATCAAAATCTCCAACTGATACTAATACTTTAATACACGGACGATTTACTTGAAGAAAATATGGTGCTAGTATTTAGTCTGGATCGGGATTATTTCGGCGTGGAACCGTCAGCAGTGGGAAACACTTGGTAATGCATCAGTCAATTCCAGCAGCGCCCATCCCCCCCCCCCCCCGGGCTAACCCCCGGGCATTAGCATTTTTTTTTAAAAATTGGCAAATTCCCCGGGGTGGGGAAACATAAGCTGTCTAAATGCCCCGGGGTGGGGACGAAGAAAGAGGGCAAATGCCCCGCCCCCGGGATCGTCGCCTTCCAACACCTCCGCAGTTTTGTAATTAATCAGTGAATAAAACGGTCAACTGTTCAGTATTTTAATGCAACGGTAAGACTTCAAGGACAACAGTACGTGTTAGTTGATTCTGATTATATTTAATTCTTTATATTTGTTTTTAACATTTTGCTAGAGGATAGCTGGGATTGCGGCGGACGTGCCCCCAGCCGCGAGCGATGATAGGCGCCTGTATTCGCGGGCTACTTTTTCTGTGAAGAATCAAGACATTTTAAATGATGATGCATTGCATTTTAAGCTCGCAAGATCTGTATTGAAGATCGCATCATTTGAATTCGCAAACCTTAAGTATTTTAACTCCACTTTCATGAATTTAAAAAATGCTAGGCTAGTTTTGAATGCGAAATGCAAAATAGTCGTGTTCACGCCAGTTTACGTTATTGTTTTGTGATAAACAAAATATAGTTCACCTTGTCGCTTATATTTATATGTTTACAAGAAAACAACTTTAAAAACAAGTTTCTCTAGTCCCTGACGGACAAGCCATTGTTCGACAAACGCCTCGTCTTTCCCGATGAACTCATCCATGGCACTTTCCAAAACACGTGTGTCGAATGCCCGGGGGTCGCCCCGGGGTACACAAATGCCCAGCCCCCGGGCCGCGATAAAATTGCGGATACCCCACCCCCGGGACTGACAACTTGAGCAAATGCCCCGCGGTTGCCCGGGGGGGGGATGGGCACTGCTGGAATTGACTGATGCATAAACTGGGATACAAGCCTTTTTGTCAAACTCCTACATCTTTGATCGCCGAAATAATCTTACTGAGGTAGTCTGAGGAGTGAGGCGGTTGAACGATCTGGACTCGGGCCCTGGCCGGGGTCATTGTGTCCAGTGTTTCGTTGGGCAAGACACTTTACTCTCGCAGTGTCTCTCTCCACCACCCAAGTGCATGAATGGGTATCACAAATAAATGTTGGGCGTAACACTTCGACGGACGAGTTTCTCGTCCAGGAAACTGGGTTAAGCTTATACGGTGTGGTACACTTTGACCTGAAGCAGATTTTTACTACCTTACCAATCAGTGTTAACTGCTAAATAACAAAACTGCTGTGATTTATACATGCATGCATTGAGTACATGAGCAGACATCAGACTTAGGAACTCTAAGACACCACGCAAAGTTTATTCCCTTGTTGATAGGGATGTTCTTCCGCGTCTTAAAGTGTTCGAGAGCGTTAGTTCAATATAAATTGTTTACAGAGCTACATATGCACATAAAACATGATTGAGCTTCCGTCACACGATCAATCCAGTGTCCAGTGTAGTAACTAGTTGTCAATGTCAATGTATCGAAAAAAACCACAAGATATCGCCTTCGCTTCCACGAAAATATAAACAACAGAGGAAAAGGACGTAATATTTCAACGTTACTCCAAATTTAGCAAATTACTGACAGGTAAGTGGTTAAACCGCAGAACCACCACGAGAGGCTTGATACGACATCGACAAAGTTGACGCCCGGGATTTGGCGGTTTTAGGGGGCCAGTCCTTCCTGCCCGAGCGTTTCGGAGAATCAGTTAAAACACTGATTAAGCACGTACAGCCTGCATTGCCTCTTTTCAAACACGATAGTCTTAACTTCATCCCTTGCGCTATCATTCTCTCGATTTTATTCCAGACTTGAATCGACAAATATGACCTGACCCCGAGCTGAACCGCTTTACAGAGATGATGTTCACGATAAGAACAGCTCTTATCGTGATATTTGTTCGTTTCAAAGTGTTAAATTAATAGCCTTTGATATTTTACGGCACAAAAGACGCCGACCGGCTCATAGGCTGGTTTCTCTTGGAAGGCGGGGCTTTTGTTAACGCGTGTTTCCTTCTTTTTGTCTGCCGCACTTCACCCTTTCAACTAACAGAGGGAACTGATTAAAGTTAACTAATAGATTTGTCATTAATTTTGTATTATTCATTGTATTCAATTCTTTTTTTGACCTTCTATTCCGAGGAACAACACCGCAATTATGCAGCACCAAAATGGAATCCTCGACTTTCGCAAGAGAAATAAACTTACAGAGGAAGATTGGCTTTCTTGCTTTCTACCTCTAAGTTAGGTTATTTTGAATGTGTGACAATTAAACTAACTAGCGTTTGTGCGCAAGAGAGACGATATATAGAAATTGCCTCCCAGAAACAGAGCGAAGGGTAGTGTTCCGGTAAACTTTGTTGTTTTCAGTATGCCACCTTTGCCAAGGGAGGTCCCGATGACTGAGGAACAAATTACTTCTTATAGTTACCTCAACTGCTTTCTTTCTATGTCACCCGTACATATTGAAGCAGTGCTGATTAACAGGGACAAGCGGAATAATGGGTAGCAAAAGTTTATTTCGTTATGTAGGATGTTCGTTCAGCAAGTGCGTGTATTTGCCTGTGAAGTGGGAGAGGACCTTAGGGATTTGAGCTTTATATCCAAGTTTGCTTCGTTTTTCACGTGACATTATCTTTGCTTGGGAAATGGCTGGTTTCAGACAAGACATCTGACAAAGAATATAACACAAACAACGGTGATAAACATTGTGAAAGCATAAACATTTGCGAGCTGAATTTCTGCATGTGGCAGATACACAAAGGACCTAAAGCGCGATCATGATGAGTCAAAATCGGACTACCAAGTCTCAGAACTAACATTAATAGAAATGTTTGTTAAATAGTAGGGAGAATTCATATTTTGAGCACTGACTTGGAATGCTAGAAGGGTTCATATCCAATGGCACGTTTTGAGTCTAGACGAACATTATGCAGGCCAAGAACATTTGATACTTGAAATAATGTTTGATAAGTAGGATGTTTACTTTCAAGCCTATTTAGGAATAACCTGGTCAGGTCCAACATGTCACCCGCCCGCTGTATATCAGATACCAAACACCGAAAACTTGTCATGTATGCAATATTGTAAAACAATCATTAATCTTCGAGCAGAAATCCTGAAATGTAACCGTTGACAACTGAAAAGGATTTTAATCACGACTGATGATCACAGAAAAAATATTTAATTCAAAACAGTGGAACTTGGAAAAGGAAATCTGGACTCGGCTCAACAAGGATTTCGTCACTGAGTACCTTTAATGTCAAGTGGAACGAACGATATGATGATGTTAAAAATCTATCACAGATAACCACAAAACCCTAACACATTTTGTAGTCTTCACTTTTATTTTTGGTGAAGATGACATGAGCCAGTTTTGACGACCACTAAATGTGACTTACAATCTGACCATTTTCAAGGACGAGAAAAGCATTACTCATTCAGTTCAAAGCCAAACATATCAAAATGAATTCCTAAGCTGATTAAACCAAAGGTCTTCAAAATAGTCATAAAAGGTCTATTGCGTGCAGTGATAGAACGCACTTAATTGGTTTTACTGTCTAGTTGCCGTATTTACTCATCGTGATCGTAACACGCATCCTTTATTGTCTCCGAACGAGAAAAAAGGGGCAGATGCTTATGCAATATTTTGTTCTTTTTCTAGTAAATAGCTTGAATCATTCAAATATCGATTCAAATAGACTGGAGGTGATCACTATGGAAACCAGTGCATGCGCGCGACCGTCGTGGAAAAGAGACCACGACATCACGCGATATTCAAGCGTTCTGCTGAAAACAGACTTCGAGTCTGTCTTTAGGCGCAGGTTCTGTTGCTGGGGTTTTTAATAAATACCAAACCAATACCATCAAGGTCCACTGTTAGTTGTGTCGTAAGCCCAATATTAGAGAATCGCCATTTTGAGGGACCACAAGAAATCACCTTTTGTTCTTTTAAGTCCTACTCACCCATGGGAAAGTATGCAAGAAAACTAAATTAAGAGAAAAACACTGCTCGCAGATTAACTGGTTCGAAGAATCTAGCAAGGGGTTCCACAGCTTGAGCCATGAAATTTCAAGTACCCTCTTGTTTTCTGGCACTTTCAACAAATACTCACTCTGAGGGAACCCATTAAAACCTGAAAAAAACGCAACAACGGGTTACCCTTTGGAGTGTTTATGAACCCATCTACAGGTTAATCCACCGTAAATAGTAAATTATAAAGGCGCCGAATGTCTAGTTTGTATGAAAACAGACCAACTAATGAAGCTCACCTCCCATTCGTGAAAGGTCTTGTAGTTTGACACTATCACAAGAATGTACGCCTTGTCGCAACGATGAAATGTGTCGGATGCTAAAAGGAACCAAGTGTCAAAACTGTTTGTCGTTTGTCTTAGATTGCTTCGAGGGCGATCATTGAAGAAGTCTGTAAACATTTCAAGAGTTTATAATCAGGCATAGTTGATAAAACTAACGCAGGTTTTCTTTCCTGTAAAAGAGAAAACTGAAGTGATACCTTTAGATCTAATTAACTCTTTTTGACCTATTTTTTTTAGTTTGAATTACATGGTTAAGGTGTATCTGAGAAACATTAATGTGCCATGTTTTCGATTAAGTTGTTTGTAATGACGTGGATACGATTTTGATGTGTGTGCCACCAACAAGTGAAATAAAACACGGTCGAGGTCGAGAATACGAAGAAAACATACGTGAGAAACAACAATGGTGATACTTTGATCTTAAGTCAAACGACCCGGGGGTACGGTTTGAATACTAAAGGAAATATTTGTTATGGAAAGAGCGTGATGACACATGGATGTTTAAGGTTATCATTCAGAACGGAAGCTAGCAAAATAATGTTGGAAAGGACGACGTTTTAGTCCTAGTTTCTAGTCGGCCTGTTGTAGACTTGAACAATGTTCAGTCTAGTAATGCATGCAGCAAGAAGACTTTCACAATTTTGGCGTTGAGGTTCTCGGAAGTGATAGCAATTTTTGGCGGTCATCAAATCGCGGCATGTCGTAACAAGACAAATTTTCACCAAATTAGGGCGACCTTATGAAAAGAGAGCCGTAAATGAAATGGGCTGTAATTGAATCTCGATAGCGGAAACGTATGTCTCGTTGTTTGCATATTCTGTCGTTTACTGTTAAGCGATCTTCAAGATAGGGTGAAATCTTTATCTCTAAGACTTGTATACACTTAAAAAAATGCGCTGTATCTTTTCTGATATCAAGGTGAATCATTTGTCAGAATTTCAAGTAATTCCTTCGCCAATAGGTTTTCGTGATCGCATCCAGACGTTGAAAACATTGCAGGAAACTCGAAACTTTAGCATGCTCGATATAACATGTTAAATCTTCGCCTTGGCGCGTTAAGGATTCCAGGAGAGTCATAAGTTGGAAACAAGTTATGCTGACAATTATTGGCCAGCTACTTGGATTTTTTTAGAAAACTTGTTATGTGGTTTAATATAAAAAAAAGTTGCTTGGCCCAGAGTGTCAGCTGCAAGATGCTATTTTTATTTACGTTTACTTCCCACATTCTATTACTTTGGCACCGTTAGCGTCAACAGAAGGCGAAAATAAAGTGTTCTAAAATGACCCTGAGCAATCAAACGGTAATTTACGCTGTGTTTGTGCACAGTTACTCGCATCCCAATCCATTTATTCACGACACTACAAACTAGGCTGGCTGTACTTTGTCCCACTGAAAAAAGATTGGAAACCTAAACCTCATTGCGACTCTGCGGAGAACGTTCCAAAATATTCGCAATTTAGGGGTAGTTGTAAGCTATTGATCTCCCTCTTATAGAGACTATGTTAAACTGGAATAAAATTAAAAAAACTGACCAAAACTCCCTCACTCTAATTTCTCTTCATTTTGCTAAGCTCGAATCTTCCTGTTAGTTTGATACCTGTTGTTTATTTTACTGTAACCACAAGACTTTGTCACATTACGAAGTCTGCTGTGTTCACTCACTTTTCAGTCTTCAGGGTCATTTTTTTTCCTTTTGTGTTACGGGCGTGAGAACGTTCGGACCTTGCATATAAGAGTTTATGAAGTTCGAAGTTCACAACCAAACAATTCTTGTAATTGAGCTACTGGGAAATCAATACTGCCGTGCTCGGGTGATAGATAAAATCTTGTACAATTTCCAGTACAGTGGATTAATTCTTTACGGGAGATCAGGAAAAGATTATTATTTCATCAACACTTGAAAACATCACCTGTGAAATCAGTAAAATGTTTTTTTTGTACTCTAAATTTTCCCCTGCCCTGAGCTTGAAGGCGCGATTGAGACACAACAGCACAGCACTAGAGGAATACAGCTCCTCTAATTTCCGCTCAGATCACCTAATTGACTGAAGACTGAGTCTCTGTGTTTGCCCAATGTAGCAAGCGATAATAAAGTAAAACAAAAACAAAATCTTCACCGAGGAGAGGTAACAGAATGAGGTTAAGATGCTTATCTTTAATTAATTTCAACTACTATTTGGGTTGGGTTCCTGAGGGCAATTCATTCGATTTGAAGGCTTTCGCGGAAATCGTCCGAACTTCGCGCTTGTCTTGCAATGAAATTGCGCTTTTCGTTTCATTGCTCGTATGTTTACTTGTAGGCAAACACGCTACCCCGGTCCAGAACTTTTCTTCCTGCGTGCCCCTTTGTCGATCAGATTTAAGCTGCGCTTCGCCTCACCATGGCTTTCTCATTTCAGGATAGAAAGAACCTCTGGACTACAGTAGACATGGCGACTAACTTAGCTTAGGAGGTAGATAAATTACAAGAAAAAGGAATAATATTGTTAAGATGACTTTTCTGAGATAATTGATTTTTGTCTCAAGTTAATTATTATATACATAATACGATTAAATATACGGAAACAAAGGAAAAGGTTAGAAATTTGAAATCTCAAGCGAGGCTTAAGAAAATCAAGGGCCGAACATAAGCAATTCCTATTTCTTAGTGTTGATGTCGTTTTATACGTGTTTTATCATGTGTCCCAAGTGGCATTCCTTAAACCTAAACGTAGAAACAAGACGAGTACACGGAAAATATCTGACGGTATTATCGGGTGCTAATCCATGATATGAAGCCCTCTTGGTGCTCGATTAGCCGACGTAAATGCCAATATATAGAGTGACCCCACTATGAAAAGATAATGGTTTAGACGACCCCAAGATTATAACAATAATGATGCTATTTCAAGCATTCTCTAATGCACTACTTATTGCCAATAATTCCGGCTGTAAAAATCAAAAACGCAACAAACCTGGTTGTCAAACTGTTGTCGGGTAGTGATTACCCCAAGGACAAATTGACTCAAACAATCGATGCTATCAGCGCGCTCGAATGTATCTCCCGCTAAAGTGTCTAACAACGAGAGTCAAATGGCTGCTCTAATCAACTCTCTTTCATAGGTTTGGCTTCAGAAGGAAGTTTTTCGATGGTTCAGGGACAGATTTTAAGCCGGCATACTCGACAAAATGAAATATGCAAATTTCAGACTGTTATATAAACGTTCGATTAAGTTGATTTAACTAAATTATCAATAGCCCTAAAAATAATCCCTTTCCGGACAATTCTCTATACAGAATGAATAGTTTTGTGCAATTCTTCCGTTGGAGATTTTGTAAGCATGCGGTACTGACAATGCTGTGTACGAGTAAAAACGGATAACATGACTGAATGAGGCTTGCAGTTATTAAAACTCACGAATGAACAAATGAACGGTCAAATTTCTTCATTTTCTAACGAACGGGTATTGTTCAAAGTCTGGGTTATAAGAACCCACAAACGTCACTCTGAAAATAAACAAAAACGGCTATAGATCGAGAAACACGGATATGTGGGCCATGATTGCTGCATAGAAAATCCACACAGGAAGTTCAAACTGTGAATTGGCTCTGCTATTTTGGTTATCATGTTGAGCTCTCATGACTGTTTGTTCTGTAGGCGAGGGGTACTCTGGCCTTCGAGGACCTCGCGTCCCTTTACACAGCGCCTCGTAATTTGCACGAATACCACGGCAATACAGTTCCTCTCTGCCGTCACACTCGCAGTCGTTTAGCGCTTTTCCCAGCACCGAGCCCAGTAATTCATCTTGGCTCTTTTTACAATCCTGAGTGCATTCCACGCCTGAAATTAAAGACGAACAGCGCCATAGAAATCTTTGTTGTATTGCTTTACATCTTTTGTCTTCGTTGCAGCGTTTCCTTGCTGCGGTACAGCTAACGAAAGTATAATTCCCTTGACTGCTAAGTAAACATCGCTGCAAGCGCGCCCTGATTGTGAGACACGATGCGTCTCTATCACAGTCGCAGGTTTCCATTTGCTTTCCAGCAGCAGTAGCGGTGAGGTTTATAATGGCGCTTACGCATGTTAGTGGACATGTTTTCGCCATCGGTCCGGAGATTCCATTCGGCCAATCGTCATCGTAACCTAACGCCGACTTGCAGACGTCTCTGTTAAAAATTTTCAGGAGCATGGCACCGCATTTCGTGAAGTCCCTTACGCACTTTTTCTGAGCTTCTTCGCAAAGGAGGACACTTTGTGAAAGAACAAGGACATTCGCCAACCATAGAAACCTCCACATGACGAAAATTGGAGAGTTCTCCGGTATAACCTCGCTCGTTCGCTTGAATGTATCTATCGAAAGATGATGCCAGAATATATAACGCGCGATTGACTGATTTGTTATTTGACGTATTGTAGGGGTGAAATTCGATAATAGATTACGATGAAGTGACCAATAGAAAGCGGCGTCTGTCGATATGCATGACCCCAGGAAGTGGCTATTGTTAGGGAAGCGCATCCTCTGTTTCCTGCTTGAATTACCTTTATTTCGTGGTATTAACCAGAATTAGCGCCCACTACACTCCATGACTACAAAGCATGGCGCGTATCGGCTTCTCTACGACCAATCTTGTTATCGTTGTCTTCTGAGGTTTAATTAAAACCCTCTCTGTATCTCATGCTCATTCATGTGAGGGAAATAGAATGGTGAAAAATAAAGGCCAATCGTTTCGGAAATTGGAAATGGTAGTTTAGCATAAAATTGATCTGAAGACTAGAACTGACCCCATAAAAAAATCCATGGATTTAAAACAAGATCAGAAGGATGAAAGTGTTCCCTAGTGGGTGGCCGTTAAATATGCTTTTACTCTATTCTCACTGGAACGCGAGAACTTTCGACACCGTATGACACTCTAAGAGTGAGCCCTATTGACATGTATATGCAAACCTAGAGATTACCAGCGCTAAATCAGTTAAATTGCTTTAACAGCCTAGAGAAATAACTAAATTTAAAAGCCGATAACATCATGTGATGAAAATATCGTCTAGCTTTTGACAAAATTTTTCCCATGAATAAACCTTGTGTCTGCTCTGTCTAATGTGAACCCCGGGTGTACACCCTTATACATGATACACAGGTATGTGCAGCGCCAGAGCTTACGGCATGTTATGGTTTTTGAGCCATTTTGGTCTGAAAAAGATTATCGATTTCTACCGTTTTGATCTGAAATTGGGTATGTTTAATGCACTCTCTGCACGAAATTATTTTTTCCTTAAGTTTAGGAAAATCATATCATGCTCTATATGAGGGTTTTAAAAAGCGGACTTACAACCCCACCCCCCACAAAAACATTTAGGGAGTATCCTTCCCCCACGTAGAGAAACTATCTGCATTTGAACTTCGCACTTATTAAAGGTGTTAACAAGGAAACCACGGTACGAGTTAGCCAAATGTCTTTGTTATATGAAACTCCAGGCAACTTACTTCAGTCTTCATACTTGACATTATATGTTGTAAATATCCTTACTCTGATTAAAATATATTTGTTATATATTTGATGTTTGTTTGTTTGTTTCCTCATCGGGAATGCCGGTATCGTTAATCTGATGAGTTCATGACTGTGGCTTCTTGGAGGCTGCGAAACCAATTTGCGGTATTGCTCAGCGGGTTCGCCATTGAAGTTAAATAATTTTGGTGTATTCATTCGGATATGGTAAGAAACCAAATTTTCTTATTATTTACAACCATTTTCTCTTGTTACAACGATTTCGAAAGGAAGGAAAGGAAACCTGCCCTACACTAGAAAATGAAGTCTGGCAAGGCCTGGGAAAAATATATTGAAGTGTTGTTGGTTTTATAACGCTGTACTAACATTGCGTACAATGTTAACTTGTTAGAATTCCCACTATTGGGACGCTAACCAGTTGGTATTAATTACAAAGTACGAACGAGAAGTTGAGGTCGAAACTACCACAAACAAATCCAGTTCGTGCGGCAAGATAGGTAACATGAAGAGAGGATCTCCAGATTTCAGTCAAATCCAGTCCCCGAAAATACATTGTTACACCGCCTTCTACCGCTTATGCTTGGTTTCCGCGTTAAACAACGCGGTTTTTGGAAGGGAAAAGAGAAAGATTATAATTGGATAGGAACCTCGCACAGTCACAAAGTTAACCGTATATGAATCACGTTTGTTTTTCCCACGAACGGCAAAAAATCCCAGTGAAAATCGAACGGGAATTATAATTTAAATTCCCCATTATACTGATCGAACAAGAAAGTTCAATTACTTTCTTACCATATAATTCACTGAAATTACGGCGAAAGCGCTAAAACTTGAATTTCCTTTCTCGTTTCCAGGTCTACAGGAATATTGGACTTTCTTTTCCCGTTTTTTCGTAGTTTTGATCCCGAAATTCGAAAATTAGGTCTATAAAAATGTTGAACTTCCCAAAAAATTACAAGAGAAAAATGATAGTCACACAAAGCTCGTAACATAATCTATTCTCCAAGGGGGTATCCCGGACAAAGTTTTCATGATACGGAGAGACTCCGCCCCATCATTAGCCTGTTCTCAGACTTCTACTTACCTGTCTAGCCTGCAAGTGAAATGTCATTTTTTTTTTTTTTCCACGTGAAAGGAAGAGTAGACGTCTGTACCCTGGCTATAGGCTACTCCATAATTGACAGAAGAGGCAACCCTTTTATATGTCTTCCATAGAATGTGATTTTAAGAGAGTGTTACCTGTTCATTATAGCTAAGATTTGTGATTAGCTTTTGCCTTTAGATTACTCCATTGATAGATATTTCTCGCTAGATTACGACTACCGATGAGCCTGTGCACTACATCAACATCTCTGTAGGATTGGAGTCAAACTGTCATCTATTTGTAGATGTGGTTAGAACTGATAATGAGACAAAAGCTCATTTATTTTTATGCTGCCCTTTATATTGGCCTTCGTATGCTGTCCTTGGGGGAAATTTTTTTTTCTGACGTTGTTGGCATTGCCTCTAACGAGCAATGGTTAAGATTTTCGGACTCTCAAAAAGTGGATATCTTGTTATTTGGCTCTTCTCGTTTATCAAACGAAGAAAACGTTGAAATTTTCTCTCACGTTCAACAACTTCTAAGAAGTGTTCAAACGCTCAGTTTTAATCTTAATGTTAAATCTATATTTTAAGAGGTATGGTGTCGTCCTTGCATAAGTTAAATGAATGAATAAATAAATAAATAAATAAATAAACAAACAAATAAATAAATAAATAAAAATACATGATATTCCATTCACATACGTACAGTAAGCACATCTTTGATTGAGAAACTCCATAAAATACTTAAACGACATCCCCACTTAGCCCCAGGCCCGTAGCTGCGCCTGTTCGAGGACTTCGAGATACTTTCAGGTTAAGGTTGTAAGCACCGCTTAGTTTATAAGCTTAAATGACAACTTTTCCTGCGTTCTCTACACTTGAACTCGCAAAATCCCTAACGTTTTATCTTTCTCCAGCTTGAGAAGCTCCTGTTTTGGAGTCGGGAGCCTCCACATAGGTTTCTCGGCTTATCTTTGGTACTTGCCCCCTCGAACTGTTTGCTAACAGATTCGGTCGTATCGAAGAGTTGCGAAATGACGACCCTTTGAAGGTAGCAATTACACGCGTTTTAAAAATTACAAAAAGTAACGACCCTTCGAAAGTTATTTTGATAGATGGCTTTGTTCTGGATGCCATCATCTCAGAAAGTTGTTTTCTTTTCCTCTGTATATAAGCAGAAGCATATCACATGCATCTGATAGTCTTTCTGCTATAAGTTAAAGCTTAAGCTTATATTCAAAACATTATTTTATTAACATAGATCGGCGCTAGTTCATGTACAGGTTTTAGCTTCCGTTAAATCCGCAATTTGAAAGAGAGGGGGGTTACTTTTAATTCGCAACTTTTTAAGGCATAATCCTACCTTTAAATGCTGTTCTTGTCCGAGTCCTTTGCTTTATCCTCCTTGATAGACCATATTCTATTTACTGTTCTTAACCAAAATTAAAAGACGTTGAATTTATAGACTACAGCTGTTTTTGAATATGGACGAGTTGTTCAGAAGCAGCCGCGAACGCCCCAGTTTTGGCGCGAAATCGCGCGAAATGAGTTGAAAAGCCCACCAAAAAGGCCACGTTACGTTAAACACAGACAGCGGTATTCAAAGAAAATACACGCGCTTCGAAACAAAATGGCGGATGACGAACTGGTGTGCAGTGTACTTCTTGATCAGAAATACGATTTTTTGGTAAGAATATTGGAACTTTAGGTGAAATTAATACAATTATGAACTGAAGACTTACTATTAATGTGATCTGGCAAACAGGTAGTTGTTTCAAAGTCAATAACCATCAGAGAACTTCGTGCAGAAATCGACAGTGTTGCACGTGAAGTGTATCCCGAGTCTAGGTTGGTTGTTTATTTTGTTTATAATTCTGTCAATTAATGGTACTTTGTGGGATGTGCACCGAGAGAGGCTGATCTTGATCAGATAGAACGATTCGCTCTGTGCCATATACAAAAAGAAACGATACAAAAGACGAAAGCTTATTACAGCTAACCAATGACTCTTGAACAAAGAAAGTGCAGTGGCTATTCCCTTGTGTACCGGTACATGAGGACACATTCTTTAAGTCTTATGTTTAGTTTCGCAACAGGCAGCTATTTATTATGGTTTAATTAATTGATTATTAAAGGTTAAGGACAAAGTGAGTTATTTGGTGGGATTTATGACTGAATCAAAGGTGGACCACAAATTGGGTGGGAACTGTTTAGGTATAGGTAGGTAGGCTGGGTTTGTTTATACACGATATGTCTAAAAGCCAAAAGCTTGTGGGGTCATGTACAATTCATTACTTCGAGATATTATTTAATACATACACACTGTAAAATGCAGTTTTACAATACATTATAGCTAATGTGTATGTTGTAGGTCAAAATGAAATTCAGGTGAAAATGAAATTCCTTTGTCTCTTAACCCTAATTATTCATGGATCGTGAATAATTAGGGTTAGAAGACAAAGGAAACTGAGAATCAAACAAGGTTAAAATCATTTTAACCTGACTTTGATTTTGACTTACAACGTGTATATTAAATAAAATTAAATGAAAGTATGAGCCAACCTTCATTGTAGGTCTGGCATGAGCCCTGTTTGGGGGCTTTTGAACATAACCTGTCTAAAATCAAACCTTCCATGTCACAATTTAGGAAGCTCCTCACATTGCTGTCAGAATTTTAAAACAGGTCATGTTTTCCGTTGAACATTGTTTTACCAACATCCATGTTGATGTTTAAGAATTTTGCCCCAAGAGGGTCTCTGAAGTGGCGTGCAGGTGAACAAGTGAATGATCATTTTATTTCCACTGTTTTTGTTTGGTCTTTTGTATCAGTTCTTATGTACCAATACACAAAGACAGAACCAACGACCTAGATGTTAAAAAATAGCCAGTAACCATCTTGTATATCTATAGGACCTATTGTGTAGGTGATTTAGCATGGTCACTGCATGAGCAATTAGACAAAAAGATGTCATATCCTCATATCAAACATTATTTTGTTTCTCTGGAAAGTGGAAAATGCTGGTACTGAATGCTTGCTCTTCTCTTATATTTTACAACTTTATTGTTATTTTCTCAGCATTCAGTTAATACATGTACTGTTCCTTCCTATAATTTAAACAGCAGTGATACTGGTAAAATTTTATATCAATAGTCTGGTTTTGAATGTGATGGGTTTTTTTCAGGGGAGGACAAGTATCAAGGGTAGAAAATGAGAGAGGATCAATAGTGCCAGACAGATACAAAGTGGGGAACGTTCTTCAAAATGAATGTAGAATCATCTGTTATTCATCAGGTAACATAGTTTATATGTCTACAGATTAGTATGGTGTAGATCAAGAGACTAGCTAATTAATGTATAATTAAGATCTAAGGCTCAAAAGGCTCTTAAAAGTGTTAAATATTCGCTGGTAATCTAAATGTTTTGGGCTTAGCTCTTCTTCAGTGGGTTTCCACCTACTGAAGGAAGGCTAAGTGCGAAACGTTTAGATTACCAGCGAATATTTGACACTTTTCAGAGCCTTTTGAGCCTTATATCTAATTTATTTAGCGGCAATGTCACATCATTTATCTTATGAGTTTTTTTGTTCTTTCCTACTAATTAATGTATATGTTCATAACAATCATGATTAATTAATGGTAATGTTTCTGGCCCATTACCCTATGGGAATCACCGATAAAAGTCAAGTCAAGTCAATTATAATGTTCACAATTTCAAGCTAAAAAAAGATATTATAGAAAGTTAAACACTTACTAGAAAAATCTGAATCATACATAGTTGAGGTAAAAAAAAGTAAAATGTACTGGTGCATGTAATTGTTGCTTTTGGTGTGTTGATAGATTGCTGGACATAAACTTAGCTCTTTAGGAAAAGTCCAGCTACTTTCCAGGCATACCATTCCAAGAGCAGAATCCAAAGATTTTCGTGAAACTTTCCAAAGAGACTTCTTTACCTTTTGTCTCATTTTCCAAAGTTTTCAAGCTTTTCATTGAGTGAAGAGCCTCCTATGTATGTATACTTTTGGCTAATTATCCACCTTAGAATTTTCCAAATATTTCTCCAAGATTTTCCACAATCTACTTTTCAAAGCTAGTGCTGCAGCTGTGAATGAAAATACTGTGCAATAGAAGTGATAGGGAATGATTTAAATTTAAATGGTGATACATAGCAATATTATTGTTGGAAAGCTGTTCATTGTCTCCTAGGAAAGTGTTTACTTATTCCAGTGCTACCTACAGCTCAAAGATACATTTATGCATGCAAACAGACTTCATTATGATGATGGATTGATCCAAACTAGCTTGTCGGAGGTAGGCAGCGAGACAGACCAAATTAATGTTAGAGTAGTGTTGAATATTTTCAGTCAGTCTAGGTGTAGGTAGAATTGTCAGTAACAAAAATGGACAAATAACCAGGAGCTAAACATATTGAAGAGTTAAAGAGCAGAGATGGCACTATGTTAAGACGACTCGCCTACCACTATGCAGAAGCACAGATTTCAATCCTGGACCCAGCGTCATAAGTGGGTTGAGTTCGTTGCCTTACTCCAAGTGATTTTTATGGGTTCACCAGTTCTCCTTCCTCTACAAAAACCAACACTTATAAACTCCAATTCGATCTGGAAACAGTGGAGGAAAAATCTCTCCCAGTGAGATGTACCACTGCAAATTCCTATTGTTTATTTATTTATCTGTGTTTTTTTATCTATTTATTTTTTTTTTTTTTTCAAAGAAACCTTTAACCTTTCAGCCTTTACAAATGATGGAAATGACAAATTGCAGAAATAGTTAACATTAGGTTTTACAAAGCAGCACAGGTGGAAAAACTGGATATCTGACAAGAACATCACTTTGTGATCACATTTTGCCAAGGTAGTTTACCAGAATAGGATTAAATTCTTGTCTTTTTTGTGAACAAAAAAGTATAAGTGTCCTGAAAAATACTTGAAAGAAGCTAGAGTGTTGGTTTTTATTGTACTTTGTACCATTGATGTACCAGGTTGGAAAGAGAAAGAAAATGTGAAAAAACTGAGATCACAGCAAGTACAAACATCAGAAACTGCAAGAAACAAACCATCAATTACAAACAACACATCTAAACATAGGTTACTGTCAGCAAAAAGGACAGTAAGTGACAATGTTTGTGGTTCAAATGAGGATATGTTGTCTGCATCAAAGTACAAGAGTTTATTTACTATGCCAGAACATTGTTGTCCGAAAAGGAAGGAAGCCATAGAGATGTCAGCATGTAAAGTTGCAGAATGGCTTAGTATTCATGATGTGTCATCAAATGTTGATGCCCAAGACAGTCAGAGTGATGAAGGAACCATGGAAGTAGAGAGTGAGTCTGAAGGTGAGATTGATGGTCTTGGTATGAATCAAGAGGTCTTGAGAAAAATGTAAGAACAAGTATTTTGTGTTGATAAAAATGTAATGCAATAATAATATTTTCACTGTGAAATTCTATACGAACATGGAATGATCTGATGTTGTTTTTTGACAAACCTTACGTTTTGAAAGGAGCAAAGTAATTGGCAACTCTTATATTCTAGCAATGTAATGATAAAAAGTGGCAAGCTATCACTGAAGAGACTGTTTGGCTGACTACGTGTAGATGTCAGTCTTTTGATTCTTTATGAGTATGTGTATTTGTGCACATATGTCTTTGTGAGTTTGGCTGAATCTACATTCCTTGGAAAAAAATTGGTAGGATTTTAATTTCGGCAAAAAAAAAGTGTCAGAAAATATTACCGTGTCCGAAATGTGTAAGTGTCCAAAACTTTAAGCATCTGAAATTTTAAACTTGGAAGTAGCTGCAAAGCTCTTAGTTTCCTTTATGTCAGGCTTTATGGAGCAAACTCTAGTTGAGACATGACTTGACAAATGCAACCGCTTGATAAAATGTGTGTTATTTAATTTCCTCGTTGGTGTATTTGTAAAACCTTGAGGCTGCAGTAAAACTACATTGTATCCTTTTCAGTCTAATTTATGTTTTGTAGGTGTACATTTAGTTAAGCTATATTTGTAGCGAAGTGTCCTGAATTGTTGTGTGAAATTTGTCCAAAATTAAACATCCGAAATAAAACGGCTGAAATTTTAACATCCAAAATGTTTTGCAAGTAATGTGTATCACACATATATTTGGGTGTCTCTTTAAATCTTGGTATGGACTGTGGACTGTAGAACATATTGAAATTCAGTCTATACCACTCATCTGTTGATTTTAAGGCAGAGAGTTTCTTGCCTTGGTCAGATGACCACTCTTAGGTATTTTGTCACGGCACCTTACCTGAGTTTCATGTATTAGTAAGTGGTAATTCAAATTGTGGTAAATTTTACACATTGATTCCATGTTGCTGTGTGTCTGTTCAGTATTTAGTATTCAAATGCTGTTCTCTGATTGGCTACGCTACTCACTCTATTCTGTGATAGATAGTGAGTAGCTTTGCAGTGTGCCCATATTAACAAAATGACAGCTACTTCTTGGCATTTTCGAAGTGTCTGTGAAGAGGATTTAGATAAAGTTTTGAACGACTAGCAGATTTATACTAAAACAATTAGATTATTCGCTCTTGATTTCTATGCGTGATAGTTGATTCGGGCTGTGCCCTCATCAACTATCATGCAATATAAATCTTGAGCTGATATTCTCATTGTTTATACATCACAGATGAAGACAAAATGTGGTAAGAACAAAAATGTGGTACACAAGCCATGAGCCACCGATGTTCTTACCAAATTTTGATGTCTTCTGTGATCTGTTACTGACCAGACATGGCAACATGCAATCTATCTGTTTCATATAATAAAAAAACAAAAATGTTGTTGATCTCATTGTTATGTTTATCCGCCAATAGATCATAAGTAAGAGGTTAGAACCAATCAAAATGCGTGAATTTTTTGACTTATTATAAATACAAATACACACAACATGTAGAATAGAACATTCTAAATGAACAGGCTAATGTGTGCTCTGGCCTAGTAAATGTTAAAGTCTATTTTTGTCACCAGATTGAGCTGGTATGGAAATGGCTAGGACTATTTTCCCTATTTAATGAATACTGTCGAATGAAATGCCTGGGATGTGAAAGGAAATAATAATTAGTAATATTTACATTTTAGATTAACTCATAGAAAGTGATATATAAAATTTTGCTGTCTTGGCCTTTTGGTGATTTCTATCTATATGTTGTTTCTTCGTGTATGCTGTTTCTTACAAGGGGCATTTCACTGATGTGAAATTTTGCTACTAACTTTGTGCTTCAAATTGATATAAATTTATCAATTTGAAGCACATGAAGGCATGTCAATTTAATTTAATTGGTTAATGATGTTCAAATAGGGAAATGGTGTGGCGAATCTAAGGAAGGGACCAAAGGCCCTTCTCTTTAATCATCACTCCAGTGCCCTCCCCCATCTTCAAGAAAGGCATCTTAGCATCCCTGACCCCCACTCCCATCTTTTGAAATTCTGGATTTGCAATTAACAATGTTCGATGCAGTTTGCGATTTGAAATGAAACTTTATTAGATAACTTTGTATTTTTTGGTCGGTCATTAATATTATGGCTTAAAAGTGCCATGAGGAAAAACCTTTCTGAGCATTAAATATTCGTTACTGGTTTTTTTTTTCCCATCCTTTCCAGTAATGCAAATATGGTGCAAATGTAGTGTTTGTAAGGAAAAAGTGAAATCCAGTGACAACGTATTTCAATCGATAAAATCTGATTTCTTTTCAATAGGCGATTTGGATGATGGCGTCATTTGACTACAATTACCACAATCCTTCACTTTTTCTGTTTCTTATGCTAATTAGGGCAGTTGTTATTTAAGGGTCACTGGAAATTCAAAATTTAAATCCTAGGGTTAAGATATGTAGCAAAAAGTTTTACAGCATCACGTAGAGTTCACATGATATCACTGTGCATGAGTCTGTCCCTTTTTTATTGGAATTGTATGGCATCAAAGTCTGGTTTTCCCAAAGAAACGCTTTGCTCTGCGTCATCTTTTCACCGGTGAAAGGGAAAAACACTAAAATGGTCTATTTTTTAACTGTGCACACTAAGAAGTGTAAAGAAATGCTTATTCTTATCTTGAGACTGTAAGGGGTAGGTGCTTCTCCAGTATCTTACCTCTTGTTGCAGTACCTGTAATAGATAGTTCTTTTATGTAAAGAGGTGTTTGCATTATACTTTACAGGTAAGCCTAAGCAGGTGGTAGGCAAAAGAGTGCCGTCAATCAATAGGAAAGGTGAAAGTGATGATGATGAAGATGATCATGATGATGGTAGTCATAGTGAAGACAAGGACAGTGATAACGGAGATGTTAGCATGGTGGAAAGTCTGAACGACCGTAAACAGGCAACTGCCGAGACAACAACTTTTTCCACACCAAAGGGTGTTACTGCTAAGAGGGATGCATGTGTTTCTGTGTCAACAAGTAAATCTAGGAGGAGAGCAGTTCACTGCGCTAGTAAAAAGAATGAAGTTCTTAGTACGACATCACGTGGCATGCAAAGCAACCTTCCCCCCTCAGAGAGCGACAGAGAAAATCATTCTGCAAACATCAGTGATTTGCCATCTTCAGCTTGGAATCTTCCCAAGTGTCAGATTAAAATTAAAAAGTTACCTATTTGTAGTAAGCATGGAAGAAATTGGAAAGTTGTACAGTACAAGACTCGTCATGACATCAATACGAGGCATCAACATGGAGATGTCGTGTGTAACAGAGGTAGTGAGGATAATGGTGAGCACAGTCGAGTAAAAGAAAGTGATTCTGCAGTGCTTCAAAAAGAGGTCCACCCTTCCACCATCAAAAATCAGCGAATACAGAAAACGAAAAACACTAGAACAAAAGACTACTACACATACATTCACGGGGACATTGATAGTGGGGCAGAATTAATGAATGATAAACGTCGGAAACTAGTGAATTCGTTATCAGGAACAGTAAAGAATCACTTGGATTCTAAACACGGAATTAACAATAGATTTCCGAGACGAGCAGAGATACGAAGAAGGAGCTACGTAGAGACGTTAGCGCAAGAAAGCTCCAGCGATGAGCATGATGATCATGGCGAACTGTTAACGCGAAACAGGGAAAACAGTCATGGTGTAAAGAGAGGTCTTAGGCAATCAAGTCAGCCTCTACTTGAGGACGCGACCACGAAGAATGCTAATGATAATGATGGCGACAATGATGAGGATGACGAGGAGAGTGATGAAGTAACACCACATAAACACAAAACTCGTTTAACTGTTGCTGAAGTTTATGGCGATGAAGGTCGCGATGAAGAAGATCATGTAATTCCTTCTCCAGCGAGTGAAACTGCCATGTCAGAGCTTGACATCCAAAAGGGAGTTGGGTGCAAAGAAAAGGGAGAAATATCCTGGAAAGGAAAAGAAATTCCAACGAGGGGTACAAACTCAACTGAGGAGTCTCGAACGCAAAACATCGACAAGCAGATTGAGAAACAAGTTAGTAGCGAAAAAGACATGGGAAGTCCCCCCAGACAGCGCAGAAGTCCCAAGAAAGATCTACTGTCAAAGAAGAACTTGTCACCATCGAAATCGAAAGGTGCCGTAGAGCCATCGAAACAGAAGACTGATGATACCATTGAGCATGAAACAGGTGACAACTCAGGAGAAAGACAACTTTGTAGAGCAATGGATGAGACTTCTAGATTAAGTACAGTGAGGATGAAAGACAAGTCACCTTCTAAAAGACCAGTTAATATTGAACTGTCAAAAGGCAAGTATTGTGCTGTTTGTATGGATGAAGCTTCTGGTACTGTCGTCGAGGAGAGCCGAGAGTCAGTGATTGATAACAATGCTGAGTCAGTAGGAAACACAAACGATCGTGCCTCTGAGGATGAAACATGTCAAGAGAGGGAAGCAAACGACATTTCACAAACAGACGAAGAGACAGAAGGCGAGTTCTAATTAACAATTAGATTATTCGCTGTCGAAATCGAGAGAGAATAATCTAATTGTTTTAGTAGAATTTTTACTTGAATCCAATTGTTTTAGTACACTGTATAATTTAATGCTTTTAAAAAAATCACGCGGACTGAATTGTAGTTTGGAATTTCCTGTAGTATACTCGCGCACATCAGGTTTTTCAACATCGTCTAGTTTTTTAAAGTCACGAAACCGTGAATGACCTTTTTTTAGTCCTCTCGGGAATTAAATTATCTATTCGTATCTAAATGTTTTCCGTAACTTCCAAAAAAAAAAAACAAAACAGAAAACGTCGTTATTTCGCAGACGACCTCCAGCCACTGCATTCTAATGGCTAACAGTATACGAGTAGCTCAGCCAATCAGATTGCAGCATTTGCATTAGTATACTAGTAGAATTCTACTAAAAAGGAAGAGAGTATTACTTCGAGCTGAGTAATTTTATGTGAAAAGAATCGATAATTTTGTAATCATTCATTCAGGTAACGGAGGTTTGAATATCTGATCTTGAAGTGTTAACCATGCTACTTCTCCGTTTACTCCTTTGTTTTGCTGTCGAGAGGCAGCGAGGCCGAGTGGTTAGGGCGCCGGACTTGAAATTCGGAGGTCGCAGGTTCAACTCCCGCTCTGACCACTAAGCTGGAGGTTCTTTCTCGGGAGACCCTAATTCCACTCTTCGGTCATGCTTGTAAATAGCCGACTGGTATGCCTCCAACCAGCTGGGATTTCTAGGCCTGTTATGTTTATTTTAAATATTTCTTTCTTTCTTTGTTTCAGTTTAAATGGCATGCCTGAGAACCAGCTACAACTAAGCGCATCGAACATTATGAACATTCAACATTTAACAGTTTACATGTTTCTATTTTTGAATTTCGATTGAAAATATATCAAATACTAGAGACAGTGTTTTATCATATTTCCAAACATCTCATTAAGAACTTCTTTTCGCATCATTTTTTCCAGCCCTCTTTTCGGTGTCCAGAAATATGATAAATCACTGCTCTCATGCAAGTGTCGTGCAAAAAGAACAGAATACCCAGGTCAGTGCTGGGCTCAGGGGGACTTGGTCTAGAGGGCAACCCACTTACTATTTAGCCACGGTGTCTTCCATACACCGACACAATAGATGCAGGGTAGTAGCCAGAAAAACATATGACTGAAGCGATGTCCATATTAGTTAAATACCCTTCTAAGGTATTTATAGCGTGGTTATGACGACTATAAACAACAAAAACGAACAAAATGACTGAGGCAAGTGCCTCGGTTTGCCTTTTTCCAGCTACGGCCCTGAGATTGTGGGGCAGAGTACAGGTACAACTGTGTTAAGTTGTGATGTATGTTATTCCTTTTCAGGAGAGAACAACGAATCAACACCAGTGTATTTGACGCTGATTAAAAATGGAGAACAGATCGCATGGCTGAAAGAGATTGGCGGAGAGGCGGACAGTGAACAAACGGGAGACGAGTACGAGGATTTTATGAAACGTCTTGAAATGTCGGACTGTAACATGACATCGGACGAGAGTAAACGATCAAAGGCAGAAAACAGGCCACCTCTATCAAGTGACGCAGAAAAAGAGGGTGAAAGTCATGAAGAGATAGAACAGGAAGATGAAGAGTCACAAAAGAACGGTGGAGGAAAACCTACCAAGAAGAAAAAGAGATCTGAACAAAAAAAGAGGACACTTGAGAGGAAGGAAGATGTATTTGAGAAGAATGTTAATCGAGAATGTGTCAGTGATAGAATAATAATGCAAAGTAAAGCAATGGAAGAAAAGGTGGAACTGGAATTTACTTCAGAGGACTGCAATGAAAAGAGGTCTGACCGGAAAAAGAAAAAAGTGGAAGAGAATGAAAAAGAATTGGTGGAAAATGTTAATCAAGAAAGTGTGGGTGAGAAGCAAATATTAGAAGGAATTGTGGAACATGGAGTTACTTCACACAGCATCATTAAAAAGAAATCTGAACAAAAACAGCGAAAACTGCAAGAGAATGAAGGTACACTGCAGGAAAATGTTAATGAGGAGAGTGTGAGCGATGGAAGAATATGCTCAAAGAAAACATTGGAAGGAAATGCGGAACTTACATTCAATTCACAGAGCCCCATTAAAAAGAAATCTGAACAAACACAACGAAAACTGGAAGAGAACGAAGATACACTGGTGGAAAATGATGATCAAGAAAGTGTGAGTGATAGAAGAATAATCTCAGAGAAAACAATGGAGGAAAATGTGGAACTTGAATTTATCTCACAGAGCCCCATTAACAAGAGATCTGAACAAGAACAGCGAAAACAGGAACAGAATAGAGAAACACTTGTGGAAAATGTTAATGAAGAAAGTGTGGATGAAAGAAGAGTAATCTCAGAGGAAACATTAGAAGGAAATGTGGAACTTAAATTCATTACACAGAGCCCCATTAAAAAGAAGAGATCTGATCAAAACCGTCGAAAACTGGAAGATGAAGGTACACTGGAGGAAAGTGTTAATGAAGAGAGTGTGAGTGATACTAGAGTCACCTCAAAGAAAACAATGGAAGGAAATGTGGAACCTGAATTTACTTCAAAGAGCCCCATGAAAAAGAGACAGCGAAAACTGGTACAGAATAGAGAAACACTAGTGGAAAGTGTTAATGAAGAGGGTGTGGGTGATAGGAGAATAATCTCTGAGAACACAACGGAAGGAAATGTGGAAAATGAATTTACTTCACAGAGCCCCATTAAAAAGAGATCTGAGGAAAAACAACGAAAACTACGAGAAAGTGAAGATACACTAGAAGAAAATGTTAATGAAGAGAGAGTGGATGATAGAAGAATAATCTCTGAGAACACAACGAAGGGAAATGGAAGACTTGAATTTACCTCACAGAGCCCCGTTAAAAAGAGATCTGAACAAAAACAGCGAAAACTACAAGAGAATGGAGATACACTGGAAGAAAATGTTAATGAAGAGAGTGTGGATGATAGAAGAATAATCTCAGAGCAAATATTAGAAGGAAATGGGAAATTTGAATTGACTTCACAGAGCCCCGTTAAAAAGAAGAGATCTGATCGAAAATGTCGAATACTGGAAGATGAAGATACACTGGAAGAAAATTTTAACGAAGAGAGTGTGGATGGTAGAAGAATAATCTCAGAGAAAACATTGGAAGGAAATGGGAGATTTGAATTTACTTCGCAGAGCCCCATTAAAAAGAGATCTAAACAAAAACAGCGAAAACTGCAAGAGAATGAAGATACACTGGAGGAAAATGAAGAGAGTGTGAGTGGTACAACAATAGCCTTAAAGAAACGGTTACAAAACAATGTGGAACTTGAATGTGCTTCGCAGGACCACGATAATAATAACAATATAAAGATAGCATTGAAAAGAGAAGCTGCTGAAAGAAAATGGGGTGTTCGGAGGGAGTCCGATAGTCAAGAATCAGTTGGCATGGAAACACCCAAGAAAAAAGCTCGTGAGGACGGTTATTGTGAAGATAAGCGAAATGATAATGACAAGAAAACACACGACAGAAAAACACTAGAGGGAGCGAACAACATCAGTGATGGACTTCAAGAAGGAAATCAGATAGAAATGTTGAAAAAGAATAAAAAGAAAAAGAAGGGAAAAAGAAAGAAAAAAAGAGAGTCAAGTGGCATGGAAAGTACACCAGAATCAACACCAACATCTCTCCTTGAGAAGGTTGAATCCTCACGAAGCAAAGATCAACAGGATGAATGTGTGGAACGTGAATTTGCCGCCAATGTGAAAAATAAACATCAAATATCAAACAGGAAGGCTAGGAAGGAATCAAACTGTGATTTGTTACAAAAACAAGAAAGTCTGGCTTTCATTGGCGAGAAAAATTTCAAGAAGAAAGATCGGTATTGCGAAGAAAAGCGTAGCGAAGATGACGAGAAATCAAATGACAGAGGAACAAGCAATCAGGTGGAGAAAGTGGACAGTATGAGCGAACAACTTCAAAAAGAAATTTGTGCACAGCAGAATAAAAAGAAAAAGAAACAAAAAAAGAGAAAGGGTGAGTTAAACAGTATGGGAAGTGCAACAGAAATACCTTCACCTCCGACCCTCAAAATCGTTACCAGTAGTTCATTAGATGATAGTGGCTATAGTGAAAATGGACATAACAAGTCAAAACAGCATGAACAATGTAGGCCTGAGCAAGGTGAATCAGTGCACCAGTCTCGTATATCGAAGAAAAGGAAAGCGGCGGCAAACCACGAGAAGGAAACACTGTCTGGACAAGGTTTGTTCGTATAATGAATACTTTTAACCTGAGTAAACGGTCAGTTTCTTCGACCGAGCGATGTCCGAGAGTTCGCCGAGACGAAATCGCATATTTCTTAGAGAGAGAGATCGTGAAGTATTGCCCATTGGCTGAAAT
The DNA here is from genome assembly GCF_964199315.1 of Orbicella franksi. NCBI lineage: Eukaryota > Metazoa > Cnidaria > Anthozoa > Scleractinia > Merulinidae > Orbicella > Orbicella franksi. The sequence continues at coordinate 26,172,113 of NC_138145.1, forward strand.
TTGAAAAAAAAGATAAATTGCTTGATTTTATTATTTATTTGGCCTCAAAATTCCGTGAACATACTGTAATGATCTGATTGAAGTTTTTCAGTCATTCTCTGACTTGTCCAGACGTTTTCGCTTGAAGCTTGAAATATTTGGTTCTCATCTTGAATAATAACTGTTTTGCTCATGATAAACAGGACTTCAGACCTCCGAGCCAGACGCGGACTTATCCCAACAGAAAACAAATTCCAAGAAGACATCGAAGACGTCTTTGTCTCTGTTAGACCTGGCACTAGATGGTAAGTACAATGCACCTACGGAGACTGAGACCAAACTGTATATCAGATGATCACATTTTAGAGGGGACGAGAGTATAGACCATAATGGGAATGTTCGAAAAACTCGAGATATCGTCGCGACCTTTTCAAAAGAAACGGATACCGACGAGTTGGAAAATGTCAATTGAATCATTTCAAATCTTTCATAACGTTATAAAATACAATTAACTCTGGAGTGATACTAATCGCCTGACGCTGGTGGGCCCCACTTGTGTTTTGAATATTTGATACATGGCCATTTCCATGGTACGTGGCCTTTATGCTCCACTCACCAAGGAGCGAAGAGGATGAGTGTGATTTCCATGGTAAACAATAGAAAGAGGTGGTCGATTTGTAAATACTACATGTAGTTAAGCAACGCTTTCAAGTGGCATACCATGGAATATCCCACGAGTCACCGAGAAAATATAAGTGACAAGAGGAATAGTTCATGGTATATCACGAGAGAACTTTGCATAACTATTTTATGCCATACTATAGAAGCTACAGTGGCAACACAATCATTGCGACATACGCGCAGCGCATGATGGGAAGGTTGGATGTAGTACGTTAAATATACAACGGCTTTCCTGTATTCTGATTAGCTGTATTTTCTATGGCATGGTATGGTATGAATGCCATTGCTTTAGATATGTATCGTATTTATTTCCAGATTCAGCAGAGCAGGGGAGTTCAAACAAAGCCAGCAATCGTAAAACAGTTCGCAGCGAAGGAAGACCTGCTCACCAAATGGCAAGACATTTTCGGCAAACGCCAAAAGGATTCCTGCATTCTGCCAAAAATCGGAAAATAGCTGGGTCGACATCAACCATAGTTATCAGGCGCAAACCACGGATCAATCCGAAAGCGAATGTAGAAATGACTGCTAAAGAAAAGGACCTGGTAACTAGCGGTGTCAGTTTTCAACAACTTTTAGATGACGAGTCCTTGTGGAGCACGTGACTGTGCATCACATGATACCTGACTTTAAGAAATGTAGGAGGACTTGTATTTTCTCGGAGCAATGTAGGTCTGATGTTGCCCGTGTGGCAACACACACGACTCTTGTTTTGTAACAAATCATTCAGCTAGTTCAACACAAACAATTTTGCAGATGTTAATGTGGGATTCCACTTGTTACAGTATGGACACTTGAGCCGTAACACTTGACATTTTTTTTGGTACATTTTCTTTGGTTGACTATAGCTCATTTTCACTGTCGCGCAATTAAAAAATGAGTCAAAACCTATCCCGTGGAAAAAGCTAAGAAATTGTGATGTTGTAGAAGATAACTGAATAAGACACTTCTCCAAGTTTTAGGCTTGTGCGTTTCCCCAAACTTCAGATATTTGTCGAAATTTTTCGCAGAAATTTACAGAACCTAGTGTGAAAACGCCATGTTGGTGTACATCCGTGATACACCAATATGGCGACCGAAAAATAGTGTAAACATCCTGGAACTTACTTTGGCTACCTAGGCGAATGATTATCTGTATTGGACATTTACATAAGCACTTTTCCTAATGCTCTAACTTCTAAAAAGGCTCAAAATCATGAGATAAGTATATATTTTTCAACAAACTCGATCGTATCCTTGTGTCACGCACCTCCATAACTCTAAAATTCAAAATGCTCTGGTTTCCAAAGGAAGCACGCTATTGAGCTGTAAAATAAAGTTGTACCGAGATATAAATATACTGCCTCCTATGCCTGATGAGGATAAAAACTTTGGTGGCTCTTTAGTTTTGGATTTTAGAAAGTGATGACGTCACGTGAAAACGATCGATAGAATGAAGGCTCTTCATAGTGTCTAAGATTAGCGTTTTCACACCGTAAAAACTCTACGTACTCTTATTCAAATGAAGAGCCTATGGTCACCAAAAAGTGCACATAAAATTGTCTGGTGTTCACGGTTTGAGTGTCCTCAGCGTAAAAGAAAGCTTGGCTTTATTTTCGTTTTAATCCCCACATATAACTGAGCAGATAAACACAACCTAAAACTACTTGTTGAAGAAAATATCGCCTGCGCCACTTCTCCAATCGCATAATCACTTGTCCAAATAAGACTTCTTATCTTCAATGCTACAGATGTAACTAAAATCGTGTATTTCACTTGTAATTTCAAGAAACGTTTTCTTTACAGTTCTAAACTTCTTTAGTTGTTATCTAATTATGAAATTACTTGCAAGGTTCCCCAATATGCGAAGCAGTTTCTAACTGTTTTCTAGCACTAACTTTCAGTTACTGTGCTTAAGATATTTCATCGTCACACTCCACACATCAATTCATTTGTAACAAATCATACTGACTAGCTTGATCAGTGTTCACATTGTGTTTTTGAAATAAAAAAAAACCTTTCAGTTAACAATTAAGACGTTTTCTTACTGACGCTCCGCATTTAGAGGTGCAATTAATTCGTGTCGGGTTATCAGGTTAGAATACTATGAGGACCTTAATAATTACCGTACAGGATCAAGATGAAAGTAGTTTTGACGATTTTCAATACTTATTAAATTACTTAGTTTTAGTGAAGGTTCAAGCGGTGGAATATCATTGCTATTTGCATTTGAAAAGACTCCCTGCATTTGCCTCAGTTGCGAGCCAATTCCAGACCAATACCGAGAATGAGAATATGGTCTCACTTAATTTTGTAACAAAGTTTCTTTGAATACTTGAACGTACTTCAAAGGAAGAAAAAACTTACCACACGAAAGCAGTGAACAGAACATAAAGGGAAAATTCGCTCAACTGAAAGACAAACTGTATAATGATAAAGCCCGCTTTTCATATTAAAGTCATTGTTTATTCTTCATAAATAATCATTACGAATTACAACCCAATAAAAATTTTCTTCAGATGTACAAATAACATTACTTCAGTGATAACACTGATCACAAAACACGTGCACTGCACGATACATGACAAAAAGTAAACATCAAAATCAAAGTGAGCGACTCTTACTAACCGCATTATATCTGAGAAATAATCCTTGTTGAGATAAAGCTACGTCGCTCGTCCCTCAACCCCAATCCCGCACGAGGCCCTCGTTTTCGTTAAGGAGTCTGGAGACGACTGATACTTTGGGTAACCGACTTTGAAATCCCATATCTTTGAAAAAACAACTGTATTCTTTCACACACAGTAAAACTGTTGCTCTCGAATATAAGGTGATTTGCGAATACCCGCGTAACATTTGTTTTTCAGAGTAATTATCCTTTCATTACCCATTCAACATCTTTTCAACTATATCTCATCTTAATGAAGTCTGATTCTAGTACTAATGAGATCATGGTAAAGAAAACGTACGAAAGCATCGCTATTTGTACTTTCGTCAATTATAAATCTGATAAATTATATCTAATAGAATTAGTATTTAAAATCTGTACCCTTTTTCGGTGATTCTTAGGTAACTCAATTCCACGCCCCAAGTTTAGAAGTAGTAATGAGACACCCATTATCTGTTATTGTCTTGTTAAATTTTGACCACTCGCAACTCGGTATAGATTTTTCCAGCATTCTTTTTGTTATATTACCATTTCAATCTTAATTTTAAAGACAGTATGTATCTACCAAATCAACTGAAATAAAATGAACAGCTAGACGCTACCCACATTATCAAATTGTGATTAGCTAAACCAAGTTTCAAGTTTCATTTCAGTGACAGGAGACTGGAGGCATAAGTTGTACACGGGGTTAAAGTAAACTTCCATTTGGGAGTTAGTAAAGCCATTTCAACGAAAACGTTTAAAAAGAATTACGCCCCAATTTTTTAAGACCGTAACGCGAGTAGTCCCTAAGATCGAGTGTCTGACAGAGACCAGTTTCCTGCCAAACGTCATCCTGTAGCATCATAAGTTGGTCCCACTCTCCTGAACAACGCGAGAGTGAAAGGAAAAATAGCCTAGGAGCGAGGTTGGGAAGGGAACACCAGGGTACTGGGCTTAGTAAGACACGACAGTGACCTTAGCCAAAGGAAGGCCACGCTGAAGATATATTATTTATGAGTATTATATAATAAATCAATATTATTTATATTATTTTGAAATAAGTAATTTAACAGTATGCAATATATATTACGGCCAGCTGATTCGATGACTTAGTTGTCTCATTTCATTTTTAGAAAAACCTCATTTCGTTCATGAAAAGACCACTTATGCAGTCAGTAGCTGTCCTAGGTGGAGCATTTTGCAAACTAAATGACAACTCCACTACTGACGAGCTCACAAGGAACAAACAGCTCACTTGTTCTTATCCTGAAAGAGAAAATATACGACTTGCTTATAAACAGGATAGTAAATAACAATACAGCAGTACATCATCAAGATGGCCAGACGGCTGTTTACCAAGCGTGGAGGATTTGAATCTGGGATCACCAAACTCAAACCCATCTAGTGGCAGGGAGGAGAATTAGAACTCGGGACCTCCGGATCACACATCTAGCGTCCTTGACCACTAGGTCACACTGCCTCCACTACCTCTAAGAGTATTTGAAGAAGAAGAAGAACAGAGAAAGAAAGGCCTAAATTTCTATAGGAACTCACCATGAACTGTCAGCGTTGGGCATCTCATTTGCACCGTCCGCTGACATCTGTGCGTGATTATTTCGATAAAAATACGAGCGACCAACTCGGAGAAGCCCTGCACAGAAGAATCGACCCATTTCCTCCAGTTCCCTCGTTCCTACGTGATAACCCTTTCAACAACAACAAAAAAACACGGTGATATTCGACTGCACACAACATAAGAAAATCTTCGCGTACGTTTAAAATGATTTCCCAATACCATGCATTTATGGCCACTGGAAATGGACAATTTCGGCGTTAGAAATTGGCCATTTCCGTTATGCTTCTAGCCTCTTATATGAAAACAAGGCTAAGTAAGAACCATTCGCGTGAAAATGTGTTAAAGGGGTTCATTAATTAAGAAAATGACTGACTGAGCTTTTGTTCGGGCCAGAATAAAGTGGCCGTAACAACGAGCTGGCCGTGTTAACGGAGTGGCCGTAAGGCGGGGCTCCACTGTACCAATTCCAAATTCTGTGTTGTGCGCAGCATTTTGAGAATCTTTATCCTCTGTGGCGAACAACTAGTTCCTGAGTGTTTCTTTCTAACGTTTTAACCCAGCGTCCTCCACTTCAAAGTGAATGTGTTTTGTGGGTACAAACCTTGTAGGGTCCCTGATCACAGCCACTGTATGTACTCTCCATGGTATAGCTCCTAATCACGCCAATCTCTTTCCAAACTACAACTCTGGCAGTGGATTCCTTTGACGGCTCCACAATAAAACTGCAGCTGCCCAGCGAGAATGCTGGCGCAATATTGTGAAGAACTCGTGGCAATGTCTGTGAGAGAATGGGCGGGAAAATGATCACTAAATGGTAACAAAGTTAAACTACAATGGAGAGAAAATTGGTATTATCTAAGGGAACTTGAAGTTTGTACTTAGACCATTGCTAGCTATTACTGTATGTGTAAAATCTTTGTCTCGCGTGTTACTGCTGCATCGTTGGCACGGCACCACGTTGTTAAAATAATAACAATAAAAAACCGTAAAGTGTACGATAGTTTGCAACATGAAGAAAACAGTCTATCAGTTTTAATCCCCAACACAAATTGATTCATATTTTCTCTCTCCGTTAAAATCCAAATAAGCAGGTTCTGAGAAAGATGGCTCTTATCACCGCAGGAACGTTTTTCCCAAAATCAAATTCCCCGGCAAACAGTGTTTGGTTGTTTGAGATCATTGATTACGAAAAAAGAGTAAAAGAAAAGAACGTAAACTATGCAAGTTTCTTTTCTTCGTAGGTATAAAGATGCAACGCCTTCAAGATACCGAGCGTAAAAAGGAGGTTTTCAATCGTCTATATCAAATGTTAAAAGTAGCATGACGTTTTCCCCTCACCCTATATCCGGGATCTTCGTCTATATCACTCGGGTCCATACTGCTGGTGGAGTCCGAGCCGGACAGCTCAGCCACTCGTTCTCTCACTGAGTCCACCAAGTCACCGCTGTCTGCTTCACCAGAGCTGGACGAACTCGCAGCAATGGTGGCAGCGGTACTGCAGCCATACATGAACACGTTCTTCTTACGTGAGTGGCCGTGAAAGTCACAATAAACCTGCAAGTTAATTAACAACAACAAGAAGATTCAATAAGAACGAGTCGCTTCTTTGTTCAGAGTATTAGTTTTAAGCACCGCTTCAATAAAATAACGCGGACCTCACAAGTGTGCATACTTAGTTCCCTTGAGTAGCAGTAAATTACTAGCGACTGTTTACTCTAGCCAGTTGTTTCCTCAACTCACTCAAGTCACTTGATAAAGCGCTAGGATTTCGTTTGCAATATTTACATGTATTTTTGTTACACACTTTCGCCATTTCCATTTGCATCACACTGTCCACAGTTAGCATAGAAGTGCTACTGATACTCAGTTGTATGTTGCAACTAAGTGTCACACCACCTGCAGTTATTATGGGAGAAACAGCCATCTGTGTACTCACCAAGGGCGTCTTTTCTATGGACTGTAAATACAACAGCAATCCTTTGGCGTGATAAATAGTGGGATGAAGTAGCATGCTGGGATTGGTCCAGCGCCTGTTTAAATCATCACCTGACAGAGAGCATCGGTGACTGAAACAAAACGTAAAGCAACTTAATGATGAAATGTCTTCCATTGCTTACTGTAGGTATAAATTCCTCAAGCCTAGGCTATCATTCTCTTGACTCGTCACATGACGTGGCTGTCTCACAAGTTGTAGTAGAACACGACAAAGAACTGGGTACAAAGTTGGGATTGTGAATTCTATTTGATATCTTACCAGCCATTAATAACACCATCCATGTTAAGCATGGGCACTATCTTGAAGACAAAAGTCTCCCGCAGGTGACGCGCTGTGTAGAAGTTACTCATCAGAAAATCTAACACTCCTGCAACAGAAAAACAAACGGTTACATTTTAAAAAATGTAAGGCATTCAAAAGCCAGGTTTCAAGGCGGCATTCATATCAATTCTGGGGTCCTTAACGATTCACACCCCCAACATAGCAAAAACAGCCACTTAACTAGAGCTGCACATTCAAGAAAAGTTATAACATCGGCGATAGAGCGGTTTTCAATTGGGTGTCGTAAAACCAAATCCAAAGTAATCACTATAGCCAATTACAAGGACACAGAAAATTCAGTGAACCAATCAAAACTCGAAGCAAATACATTTGGCTGACGCGAAGCGCGAGAAAATGCATGCGAGCGAGGTTTTGGTTTACTTCTGATTGGATGAGAAGGTGGCGCGAGTTTTTTAAGCCAATCGTGTGGCGTAGTAAGTGCAAAACCAATTACTCTTCGACAGTCAAATGAAAACCGCTCTAAAAGTAAATAAACAAAGCAAGAATAAACAATGCATGATACCTTTCATCACCCAGCTTGCGTTGCTTTCACCAGGATGAACACGACTGGTGAGGAATATATATGGTCGGCTCCCTAAAACGTAGAAAGCAAACAGTAGTCGTGCTCTGAAGGGAAAAAAAAATCAACCACAAAAAATCACCATAAACTAATTTGCTATTCACTTACTGAGTAACTCAATGGACTTGGCATCTCTACGACGCGGCTGCGCAGTGACCGTGATGACGTCACAAGGATTTCCCGCCAAACTGTTGCACAAGGTCATGCGACGGTAAAAGATATCACTTGTATTTAGAGAGGACTCTAAGCGTAACAAGTGACTCTGGAAAAAAAAAAGGCGCAAATTGGGTCAAAAATCTGTACAGTAGACAAGGAAACAAGTAAGATGGTCCTATCTTACCTGGAGCATAGTAAACGTGTACGGATAGTGATAAGCGAAATAACATGTATCATTTGCGTGTGGGAATGTGACAGTGAATGTTGACGTGTAATAGGTTTTGCCGCCCTGTCCGCCAGTCGCCTCACGGCTCCGTGTGAAGTAATTTCTATAATAACAAACGTTGGCTCCCGCTCGGATCCAACCAGCTCGCCCTTCTTGAGCTTCTATTGTAGAATACATAACTGGTTGCATACCTGGGTGAAAAAAAGTGAAAGTTATGTACTCAATATATTGTACCCCATGCACGCCAACTAAACTGGTTTAACTAAATCAGGTTTAGTTTTTTTACGCTTTGCAGTCATTTTGACACGACAAATTTCAAACCATTCAAACAGGTTTTTACTAGGTTAAGTTGTGGGGTGTGCACGGTATGAGCAGCTAATTTTTAACGTTACTTAGTTAAACCACTTTTAAACATGTTTTACATGTTGGTGTGAACAGGGTATAAGCAGAATCAATGATCGTATTAACACAGATCGCGCATGTCCTTTATCTCCTAAAGAATCAGATTTTTTGATGTTACATTTACAGTTTCCAAAGGGAAGGTAATGATCAGTCTCTTAAAAAGAACGGGAAGAAGTCCTCATATCATTTTCAAAACGTACCTTCTTATATCACTTCTCTACAATCAACTTACCAAAATTGAATTGACTGTTAATCTTCTCACAATTAACAATGTTGAATTTGTACGGAATTTCAGCGTCCATATTACCAACCTGAAATTAATAAAAGAAACCACACACAAACTTGAATGCCTGATGACTAAAACGTACCCCCTGCCCCACATTACTGTCTGGCTCTGCACTAGTACCCATACAGTGCTAATTATGCAACGCTCTCTCGTGCATAGAATATCCCACGAGTCACTTGTATTTTCTCAGTATACACGCCAGCTTTTGGGCGAGTATGTACACCGAGAAAATACAAATGACAAGTGTGATATTTCGAGATATGCCATGGTATACCACGAACGGGCGTTGCATAGCTATTTTATACCATACCATAGAAAATACAGTGGTCAGCACAATCAATGCAACAGACGCGCAGCGCACGATGGGAAGGTTGGATAAAATAGCATCGAATATACAACGGCTTTCCTGTATTCTGACTAGCTGTATTTTCTATAGCATGGTATAAAGAACTGGATAAAAGGTGAAACACTTTCACTTACTTCAAAATAGAACCACTGGTGATGGTGCTTACAGTTGATGTCAGGATTCAGGACCAAATCATACTCATAATCGCGTACCTGAGGAAAGAAAGAAAGAAGGGGTACGAATGTCTTACAGATCGTCTGAATCTATCATTATACAAGGCTATACCGACCCGTTCTTCAACCGTAGGACAGGCTCGTTTCTAAGGCAGCTGCTGGTAACCGAGCCTAAGCAACACGTTTTCTCCGTTTACCTTTCTTCTTCACGCATGCATTTAACATATTCCCCACAATCTTAGATCCTAGAACAGAGATACTACATATCACATGTACCTGAATAGCTTTGCGGAGATTGCCACTTTCAAAGCGTGATTCAAATTTCAATGGTCTGGCTGTCTCTTCAGGAGACGATCTTTCACCTTCCGACACACTGTAACACAAAAACAGAGACATTCAGTTACAGTGAAAAGTTGAATGAACATAATCATGCAATTTCTACGAAAAGATACTTAAAATTGCAGCAGGATTCATGACATATAAAAACACACTGGCTTAAAAAAGGTACACTGACACTGGCTCTGGCCACTTCACTCCATGGTGAGATCGCTCCTAGTCCGTTCGCTCCAACCAAAAGTTAGATCGCTCCACATGAGAAGTGACTTCGCTTCATATAGAAGTGACCTCGCTCCATGTTATAAGTTAGTGTTAACTAAAGTTCTAAGTGCTTACTAGATTGTAGCTAACTTACCTAATTTAGGTTATCGTCGATCGATTAATAACGATAGATGAATTTCTATAATATAATTATAAGAGACTTTTTTTGAAACGTCGTTTTCTAAAAATACTAAAAAGACGTTTTGATTGAGGAACGTGGGTCTTTATCTTTCCATTCACAACCGATGAAGACCGAACTTCTTCGGTCGAAACGTCTTTTTACCACAATTGCTACTAATCTCGCAGTCTGATTGGCTACTTTGCCGTTGTCGATAAGAGTCCAGACAACGCTGCTCGAGTCAATGTGTCACGCAATACCTTTTTCAGCTCGCGCTCTGAAAAAAAACATTTTCTTTGAAATTGACATTGTGGTAAAAAACAAATCGAAATGTGGTTTTGCGTGGTCTGTACTCTTATCGACAACGATACGCGTCATCACAGTAGTCAAAATTTGTTGTGGACTCACGAGGCGTACCCGAGTGAGTCCACAACATTTTGACCACCATGATGACGCGTATCGTTGTCGATAACAGTACAGACCACGCAAAACCACATTCGATTTGTTTCAATGTTTTTTAAGCCAGTGTCAAACCTATTTTTAACTGTATGGATTTTAGCTGTTCATGAAAGTTGAGTCAATGCTATATGTATGTACCTGGAGTTGCTAGGTTTACGAGAATGTCCTAACTTGAGTTGTTCTTTAGCCACGGCCAACAAACAGTTATCGCCTACTTCAGGTTCCTGCCTCAATAAACGATCCAAGTCAAAGACAACTTTGTTTATCACTCTCTGTGGATGAATCTGTCGTTCAATGTCCCTGAAGATCATAGTTCTGAAAACGGACAACAAACAACATAAAGCAAAACTAAAAACAAACTTTGTCACGAAGTCTAAGAGGCTGAGTTTCTCTAAAAGTGAGAAACCACTTGTGACGAACTATGTATACCCGTAATTAGGTGTTATTGTGATTGTTGTTATTTTCGTAAGTGCACGTGCACATATGCGGTATTTAAGATGCAGTCTTGTAATTTATGCGCTCGGCGGTGAGTTTCACAGTGTAACGACTAGCGCTGTTTGTGCGCCATTAAAGACAACATTTTACCGTTATCGTTCGTTACACCACTGACTAACTTTAACAAATTAAATTTGCAAGGCAGGCTATCTCACTGTGAAATTCAAATTAAATTCAATCATTTTCACTCCCAACCCGCTATTTTACGGTATTTTTTACCGGTCACCATTGTTACCACAATTGCTACTAATCTCGCAATCTGATTGGCTAATTTGCCGTTGTCGATAAGAGTCCAGAGAACGCTGCTCGCGTCAATCTGTCACGTAATGTTTTTTCAGCTCGCGCTCTGAAAAAACAATTTCTTTGACGTTGATATTATGGTAAAAAACAAATCGAATGTGGTAGCGTGGTCTGAACTCTTATCGACAACGATACGCGTCATCACAGTGGTCAAAATTTGTTGTGGACTCACTCGCCTGCGCCTCGTGAGTCCACAACATTTTGACCACTGTGATGACGCATAGAGTTGTCGATAAGAGTACAGACCAAGCTAAACCACATTCGATTTGTTAAATCAAACTTGTTGTTCTCTCTGGGTCCACGTAAAGTTATTCAAGCCACCCTCCACTGTACCTCTGTAGCCCTGTTCTCTTCTGTCCTAATGGTTCCGGCTCTACTGGTGGGTAGTGGCCATGAACATCAGGTGAAGGTGACTTGATGATTGGCAGGACACTTTGTATCTGTCCATTGTTGTCCATCTCAGCTGTGGAGTTCTCGATTGAACAAGGTCTTTCCTCCTGAGTGAGTTCCTCTTGTGTAGCTGCTGCTCGAGTCTTTGGTTGACTTCCTTCAGAGTTGGTGGGTGGACTGTTGTAGCACAAAACAATATAATGCCAAATCAATGAGCTTATGGATTCTTAAAGTCAAGAAGACCCAGGCTTGGGAGTTATTTTGCCTTCAGTCCTAGTAGCCACTAGTAGGCAAGAAAGGCAAACCAAAACATTTTAGTTGCAGAACCAAACTGTTGCCAACAATGGCCTAAGTAGGTGTTTGGCTCACAGGAAATTGCAGAACAATGGTGTGCAAGAGTCAGAATGACTACACAATCTAGTGCATATCGAAAGTATAACTTTTGCATGCAGATACAAATGCAAGTAGCTGATCTAAACACAGCATTGTGAATATTCAGCTTTTTAAATTATTTTTGTTTACCCCTATGTGCATCATTTGCTAACAAATCTTAATTATAAAACTTGTGAATAAGGTTCAAACCTTTCAAAATTCATAGAATCGAGCTGATTGGACAGGTGGCTTTGTCCTGTAGGTGAACATGAAAGTGGTTCCTCGGCAGCAGTTGGAATTACTATTGGATATGGCACAAACATTTCATCCTCCATTGGTTCTGCAACTTCAGCCTGAGTAGATTGACAGCATATTTAGGTGTTGCCAAGATAAATCATCAATGCATAATTGACAGAAATAATTTAATATCAATTTATATTGACATGGCATTTTTCAAGGAAATGACCCTTTGCATCAGGATTAAATCAAAGGGATTTCTATCTTTAAAACATCAGTCAGTGTCTCTAGAGGGAATGGTTTGCTTTACGTTGTCTAGTCCAAGTTATTATTATCTTAATATGCATGAAAGTGTATTGAATGCATGCAACGTAATCCACAAAAACAGTTTCAGTTGGCTGAGAGTCCACAGTCGGCCAACAAACAGCCAACAGTCTACTGGCAAATGGCCAGCAGTAAGCTGACAGGTTTTTTCGGGGAGCTGTTCCTCACAATTACCAAACTTTCTTCAGCAAGAAATTCCTTGATCCAGCTCATATTTGACTGATTCATTTATTTCATTTCATTAGTTCAGTGCCTAGCTTAATTGTAGATAAGCAAACAGACTAAAAACATGTACGTATAGAATGATATACCTTTTAAATGAAGTTCTTTAATTCACACTTTTGAGATAAGCACAAGCATAAACACAAGCACAAGCACCAGGATATTTTACACTAGCAACATACCATGCACAGTGCAAGTTACATCACTAGAGAAACAAGATGCATGGCAATTGCTTGATTTCTTGTGTTTATGTTTGTGCTTATTTCACTCCAGTTCCCACTTGACTTGTGAAATACATGTAAGCATAACACTAGTGAAATAAGCACAAGTGCAGGCACAAGAAAAAGGAAAATGCTTCTTTTTTGTACTTATTTATTTTTTTTTAACCTCAGTGCACACTACATTTTCTTGTGCTTATGCTTGTTCTTGCACTTGTGCTTATCTCACAGGTGGTTTAGTTAGTAACAGCAGAAGCATATCACCTTGTTCGGGGTGATATGCTTCTGGTAAAAGACACCGATTCATTCAGTTATCATCACTGATCCATTCCTAAACTGTAACAAAGATTTCAGTAATCAAACCCACCTGAAATTCAAACAGTTCTGGAAAGAACTTTTCATACATTGCTAGATCATCTCGAGGTTTGGCTTGCTTGTTCTGATTAGGAGCTTTACTTTCAGGTTTTACTGGCTTGTTTCCACCTTCAAGTAGTTCCTTGTCATCTTGACTGGCACTACTAGAACTTATTTCATCCTCCTCTTCTTCTGATTCAACATCAGTTGACTCACCTAGGTTTGGAAGTAGTAGTCATTTGCTGAATGGTTCCACAACAGAAGGAGAGTTGCTAATGGATTAATACCTTAATGCAGTGGCCCTTCCTTCAAATAGTATAAAAATTATGAAATTTACTGTGAAAACATAGAATTAAATCTTCTCAGTATGGCTGGTTTTTCATACCATGCGGTTGCAAAAACAACATACCAGGGGTTTTATTAATTAAGGGCCGGGTACGGGGCAAATTGACCAGCTGTGAGGATGATTTTGCCTGCCTGGTTTGACCATTGAGAGGACAGTTTTTCTTATAAAAAAGTCCAGTTCAAAAAGTTTTGTCCAACTGTGAAATCATTTGTCCTCTTGCTGAAAACATTAATGATACCTCTGCCAAAGGAAATCGAAATGGTAAATGAAAAATATAGGGATAATATTTTCATATTTTTTGCCAAGAGCACAAAAAATTGCTTCGAATAATCTGGAGTTAAAAAAAAAAAAGGATTCGAAATATAAGGATAAAATAAGGATTCGCCTGTACCTTCCCCACTATCATCCAGGAGATCTTCAGCAGCTGAGTGACCAGCACTGTCCAAATCTAACAAAGCAAATGCCAAAGGTGATGACAGTGTTGACACTGGCAGCTTGTTGGTTGGAAAACACCTTCGTAAAATCTGGCTGCTCAGATTATTTACTCCCTCAAGTTCACGGCCTACAACAGAAGAACAAATTTATATATGACTGAGTGCCTTTGAGTTATGCTGTAAAACAAAGACACAAATAAGAATTCAACATGTTTGTAACATTATTCTTAGTTTACTATTCTAAAGTGTATTTACATAAACAGCTAGTCATTGCTAAAAATGGCATTTGAGTCTCTAAGTATCACATTTCATTCAAAAATATATACATGTATCTGTGGAAAAGGAATGATGTGTTCTACTCCGGGGAGAATCAAAGTATACATGTACACAAAAAAGAATTGTAATGATAGGTTTTTAAAATTTTGTAACTGCCTGAAACACCATCTTGCTTTAAAGTATTTTATCAAAAATTTGGCCAAAGTTCAGACAAATAAAACATTTTTTATTCAAATTACAGGATTCAAAAGCCAATTTATCAAGTGAACCCAAAATATATTTTAAGAAAAAAAACAGCTCATCTGAGAAGTCTTTATTTGTTCCATTCAAAGTCATGTCTTGGTGAACACAGTCCAGGCGTGACATGATGTAAATTTCCTTTTCTACTAGTAGTAAGAATACTTTGTACTTCCTGACAATTTCTCTCTGTGAACATTTATTCTACTTTAGTATGTCAAAGTTCAACATCAAAACTTCAATTTCAGCATAAAAACTGCTTTCACCAATAATATTTGACCTATAACTTACATTCTAGAGTCTCCAGGGACAAAGTATACAGGGTCTTTATACCATCAGCTTGAATAAAAGCCTTCTTACCGGCTCCTACAATGATCCAATAGATGACAAATTTAATAACAGTTTGAGCATCAACCATTTCAAAAAACAATAATTGTCACCCCCAAGTCCTGCAGGTAATTCAGTATAAGGGCTTATATGGAAATTAATTAATAATATACATGTATAGTAATTATTGACACTTCGTTCATCAGTATGATATATTCAGTTGAATAGAAACAGTCACTCTTTTCTCTTAGATCTTTGAGCAAGTGAAATAAATGTGAAGCAAAAGGAAAAATGCCAGCTGGGTTTCAGCAAGTCATTTCCCCCCATATTTTTTACATCTTGTGTATAAGGCCCTCATAACAGTATGTTATGATGTAATATCCGGGCAACTTACTTGACATGGTGATATTTTTGATGACATTCAGAATAGCTTTTCTGATGTTGGCCTGTCTGTGGTGATGATCTGTTCTTTGCCAATCACAAAACATCTGCAAAAGTATTGGAACAGCTCCAAAGTTGACAGCCTTCGAGGCACAACTCTCTGCAAACAGGATAAAATAAATTATGTTGGCTGCCTAGAAGAGCAAACTCTTGCCCTTTTTAATCATTATCTGACATACAGCACTGTTACCTAAGCTGCATTATTCTGATGGTCAACAACATGTTGCAATGCCAAAATTAACAAGGATGATTACTATTTAATATTAGATTAATGTTAACCTTTCTAAGGCTCTGGTAATAAAATTTAAAAGTTTAAGTTTCTATTCTTTGATTTCAAATTTTTGTCATACAGGATCCCCATCCTCAACAACAAAGTCCATGTCAATTCCATCTTTTAATAACTTGGCCTTTGTTATGTCCTTGGGTCAGCTTCAGAGCTGCTTATAATAAAAATCTGCTTAACAGACACTCTATGAGTACAAAACCATTTTGGAAATAATATGCATTGGAAAATAGCTGGACCACTTGGGAGTCATAATAACCTTAACAGTTGATCAGAAATACCTCTTAATGCTGGCAGTGATAAACAGAAAATAAAAACTACAGCGCAATAACTGTTTTGCTAGTCGATAGTATAGTATGGCTGAATTAACTGTTTTGTCAATGATAGTAGATACTGTGAAAGGATTAAATTATTTCTTATGAAAAGTAAGGGAGAATACTTGTAATGAAACATGCTAGATAATTGTGTTGTTGATAACATGATTTGGTATCTCAGTTGCAAAACATTGAAATTAGAGCTGAGAGATCTGTATTGTATAATTGAACATTGCCAAAGTTAAAGCTTGTTTCTTTTGATTGACAAAATGAAGCTTTTATTTCAGCACAAGAATACAAATCAATGCAAAATTTAATGGTATAATATGCTAACAATAATATTATTCTTTAAGCTTAAGGCTTTGATCTTGTCTTGTCAGACATGTAGCACTTTATTGCACCTAATATCTAGAAAAAAAATTATGCATGTTATGTGAAGACTTTAAGCTCCCAATCAAAATAGATGGTCTAGTTACTGATTCATTTTTATTAAAATGTTGATGAAAGAAGGAGAACTCACTTGACTTAACAAGAGTTGCAATGATCTCCAGTACCAGCCTGTTAGGTTTAGAAGAAAAGCAATGAAATGTCAGCCTTGAAAGAGCATTACATCATTTACTTACATAGCAACAGTTCACAATGCTAAACTCCCAGCCAATAAACAAGCAGCACAAAGTTCAATTATTTGTTTTATATTCTTACTTTAAACAGATAACCCTCTTGTGACCACAACTAGTGACAACTCTGAACAGAACACTGACGGCTCCTGCCTTGGCCAAGGCATTGCAATTAACCGCTAAAAATAAAACAATGCAGTCAGGAATAAAGGAACCACAAAACTTTTCAACGCAGTTTGAAGCAAAAAATTCTTATTGTAAGATACCTACTTTATTTTCATTTTATTGTTTTACGATATCTCCTTTAGGCTGCATCTTATGTATTCATTATCAGTTAGAAGGTATCTTAATTTATCTAAAAGGTTCTGAGACTGGAATGCATGTAACACTGCAAGATTACAGAAGGTAAGTGTAACATTAAATAACTTTAATTGAACTCTTCAAAGACATCTTGCATGATAGCAGCCAAGATTGGATGCAACTGACACACACATAAATTACAGACGACTTAATTATATAATATGTACAATCGAGTACATACCATGCAGAGTATTAGCATGCACTGAATGTTAATTAACTATGCTAATAAATATTGACACAGTAAGGTAGTTCCATACAAGCAGGGTTGATAAAAGTAGTCTGCTGCATGCAAAATCACCATCTACTTTGTGTTCTCTTTGTTAGTAGTATTTTCAATCTTAGTTCTTGTTTCAAACCTTAGTTGTGGTCTTAACTTTTTAGCTTTTATTACTATACTGTATTT
This sequence comes from Orbicella franksi, assembly GCF_964199315.1. Taxonomy (NCBI): domain Eukaryota; kingdom Metazoa; phylum Cnidaria; class Anthozoa; order Scleractinia; family Merulinidae; genus Orbicella; species Orbicella franksi. The sequence goes on from NC_138145.1 coordinate 26,189,588, forward strand.
TAGACTTCTAATGTATTTTAATGTATTTTAGACTTCTAATGTACCTTTAGTTTTTAGAAGACCATCCTGAATACCACCACTAGTTGATTGGAGGCCTCCTCTTAAAATATTATTTTATTATCATTATTATTATTTGGGCAGTCACCTTACTGGGCTATTTTTCTGATTCTTAGCAAAGATGGCAAAATCAGTCACTTACTCCAACAGTAAAGCTGACTACTCTTAAACGTTGTGACAACCTTGTAAAAGTGTTGATTATCTTGCTCTCATTCAAAGGCTTGTACCCATTCAAAATAGAAGAGGTTTGTAAGAAGTATTAAGACTAAGAGCCAAATCTCAGCTCATACAGCAAGAGCTAAGTGTACATACACATGTACATTTATGTTTTGGTTGGTGATTTTGTCTTAAATAAATATCATGTACATTGTTCTGAACAAGTTACTGATTCTCACCAATCTCTCTTACAATAACATGTACATATACAGCCATTTTGAGAAAGGTTGTACTTCAAAAACGTAAAAGAGTACAATGCCATGCCAAAAGGTTTAGTGTTATACTGTAGTTCACAGCTGTTTGATCGAAATTCACAGTGGCTCAGTAGGATAGACAGAAGAGTCATGAATGCATACATTTGTGGTTTCTCCTTCCTTAGCTCTGAAACACTGTGAACTTGATCAAGGAAAGGAAAACTACCACTGCCCATAACTCCTTGAGGAATACACTTTGAGGCTTCTGTAACATAACCTTTCTCAAAACAGCAGTAGACAGTTTTGTTTAAAGAGTTGATAGATTGTGATAAGGTTCATAGTTATAACACACCAGCTACCAAGAATTTGGTCAATTCACCAGCTGTTTCAATTGACTTACAGTTGGCAGAGTATAGTTTAAGGACTTGTAGAGCAGGTTGTAAGATCTTGAAGAAAGTTGTATTATTCTTGACCATGTTCATTGTGACTTGAAGAGCTCCAGTCAGACGAGCTTTAACACAAAGCTTACGATCTACAAATGAATGAGGGGAAGGCCTGGTGTTCAAGAATTCCACAAATGCCACTATTCCAATAACTTATTTATTTACAGAACTACCCTTTTCAAAATTCCTTATTTTGTCTCAGGATCAGCCCGGGCCAGGGTTCTTAAAATCTACCTGTGGAGTGGGTACATACACACAGCAGCTGTGATGGTTATTGGTTTACATTTATGAGTGATGCCAGAGACTATACATTTTCAATGGACCAACCTCGTTCCCTGGGTCTCTCATCTTACCGCCCCCTGGAGCGAGCGAAGAAAGACCCTGGTTGGGTCTGGTCACGTGCCACTTTGACAATTGAGAACATCAGGGAGGGGTCCTCTGTAATCATCAGTTTGTCGCGTTGAGCTTTGTCGCGCGCTGCGACCATCACATTACCCGCGGTGTTTATCAATACTTAGCTTTCAGGCTGAAATTTCGCATAATATCTGTTCCAACGTCTACCTAAAGGTTAAGCAAGTCTGTCTCGAGGCAATTTAGTGGTCGTGATTTTCAGTGTTGCCGTCTTACCCACTGAATTTATGGAAAGTCATTCATATTTCAACTGTGGACGTTGAGCAGCACAATTTCATCCCGTAGTAATTGTTGTTTCTCCTTTGAATGCACTCGATCAAATTAATGCAAAAAAACATAAGAACGTCTCTAGGAAAACGTATAGCTTTCTCAAAGTAAAGCTAGGCAGTCTCTGAAGAAAAGCTGGACGAAGATAAATATGATATTCGTGCAACGCACTGTGCTTGCAAACAGTTCTAATCAAATAGCCGGGCCCGGCGTCACCTGTGGCGTCACAATATAGAATGCAAGTAAGCAATATGTTCATGGAATATTTTAATCTTTGTCCCTGGAGAGCCAATACTTAGAGTCTTAAAACATATCTTGCAATAGAAACGAACCTAAACAAAGTATAAGCACGGCATGGCAAATTACAGGTGTCAAACTCTGAGAAGCGACGTGCAGTTAACAGCAGAAACCATGCAGACTTACGACCTCTAAAAATATGCTGTAACATAATCAAACGACTCTGCTCTACTTATAATTTCCATTTCTTCTAATAACGCGGCACAAAAAATGCCCCTCAGAAACACGCTTGAAGCAAAGAAAGGTCGAGAGATCGAGAATTAAATGAAAATGTCCACAATTCTCTCGAACCGTTGGTGTCACGTACAATAATTTATTAACGACACAATAAAAATTATATTTTTCTTTTTCTAGCCTCGTTTCGTTCGAAGATAAATCCATTTTATCAGCAACAACGGCGAAATGTATACCGCGACGAGTTCGCTGTATTTATATCCTTCACACTCGGCAAAGTTCGGGGCGCCGACGGCACGGTGAAACTTCAATAAATCTTTTCACCCTTTCGCTCCTTTCGAAGTGACTTTAGCTTTCAGTGATCATTTAAAAGGCCCTTAATTCTCTAGAATTATTTAATCGCCGGTAACAAGACCTACACTTCATTCTGAGGTAAAGATGAGCCAAACATCTTCCATACACAGCCTCGGCTGTGGTGTGTAATTCTCCATTCGCCTTCGTGAGGAGATTTTTACAATATGTAACATGCAACCATCAGCGACATGGATTTCCGCTATCAGATGATGGATAAGTTTTCCTTGGCGTTTGCAGAATATTACCGCGGGACATTGCCGCAGAACATCATATCGTTCTTGGTTTACTTTGGTGGCAACACTTCCCGAACTCCTGTAGGCTAAGTATAGACAAAATTCCTACTAGGCTGCCCATCCCTTCAATAATTTAATTGTCATCTCCCAGATTCTGGGAGGCACGTGACCAGACCCAACCAGGGTCTCTCTTCGCTCGCTCCAGGGGGCGGTAAGATGAGAGACCCTGGGAACGAGGTTGTCAATGGACTTGGTCTGGACACAACATAAATTAATGTATGATAGGAGCACAATGTGATGCAGTACATTTCATCAGTTAATTATCCAAGTTAAGAACATGGACCATACAGTCCTTAACTGAGGGTAAGCAACATTTTACATTTTAAACGATGATTGCAGCAAATAATGCTTCTATCCATCAGTAAATTTAAGTAAAAATATGGAGACCGAGTTGCAAATTATTCAATGGCAGTGCTGTTTTGGAGGAATTCGTGATTGCTTTAGGAAGGGGGAGGTGGTTAATACATGTAGGAGTATCAAGGGAAAATTACACCTTATATGTGGCCGGACAGAAACAAGGTATGACTGAGCTAAAATTTATTCGGCCAGTCATCTTGACTGGTGACCAAGTGGCCATTATTTCCAGCCCTGATACAAATGCATGTAAATTTGTCATTTTCTTGACAATTTTCAACTCACTTTGACTTTTATTTTTCCATTACATCATATTTATTGAAGTATGATCAGAATCAGAAAAAATTTAAGAAAAATCAAACCTGTTATACATTCTCATACAAAAACCAAATTCAGAACACAACATGATATTATATTCTGATCTGAATAAAAATGCATAAATTATATAATTGTTTACAACAAATCCTACCTTTAGGTCCCACTTTAGTTAAAATGACATGGCTAAGTAACAGAACCTCCTCACAAACAGATGTCTCTTTACTGGCACTCACAATAACTCTCAGAATAATATCTACAGTACCCTTGCCAGCAAGAACAGATGCCCGTTTACCTGTTTAAAGGAAATGCACAGGTGATTTAGTATTATAGTTCATTTATTAACATTCACTTACTAAATCTTGTTGTACCCAGGGCTTTAAATACTTTCCTGGCTGGTACCAGTCAAATTGTCCAGTCAAACCTATTTTTGCTTGGACATATCCCATTTTTGGCCACACAAACATCGATTAAGTCTTATCACTATAAAAGTGCCCCCTCCCCCCTTCACATGATGTGTAAATATGAAACAAGTAAATTTTCAAAGCATTTATTGTACATGAGTATCGATCTCAATGCAGGAAAAATGGATCGCATGGTACAGCAAAATCAGTAGCACATTTGCATGAAAATTTTATGACTATTACGAATCATTTATTGAAAGTTCTTGGTCTGGTAGTCAAGTATCTGCCTTTTTTCTCTCTTTTTCACACACGCCACTAATATTGAACCTTTAAATATTTAAAACTTGAAACTCTAAATTTTTTCCTTGCCAGTATAAATGACCAGACAAATTGTCCAGCCATCTAAGGATTTGACCAGACAAAACCTATTTTTGACCGGACATTGTCCATTGACCGGCTGTTATTTGAAGCCCTGGTACCACTACCTCCTTAGAATTAACTGACAACCAACAAGTAACATGTGTTTAATATGTTTCTTTGATTGCATACTGTTAATTTTAAGTTAATTTTTGATCTTGGTTAATTTTGATTTCAAATATTATTTGGTTTGATTTATTCAAGTTGGCTAGGGACAATTTATCCTTAGTCAAAAATAATTATTGGCTAGAGGTAAACTGAACTTGTCTAGGCGAAAATTAAGTACATTTTCAAAAATTAACTGAGATCAAAATTAACCACAACACATACATGAAATTGGTGAAATTAGTCCAGTGCCTCCAAATACATTGATTTCTGGTGTATGTATCATGGTGTGAGATCTTAATCCTAAAACTCTGCCAGTAATCCACGTTACTTCCCATTACGGAAGAAAATTTGTATTCATTCAGAATAAGCTTAGTAACCACGCATTTCAACGCAACAGATAAAAATATAGAAAAACTTGCAAAGAGTGGAATAATTATTGGTTTTATAAAGTATACTTATTTTGCATTAGACTTTAATTACATTTATTCTGTGCTGAGGAATTACTTTATATGCAGTGAGAAATGTAAAACTTCAAAATTACCTTTAATAAAAGTGAAAATATTTTAAATTTTGTGACTGGAATTGCATGAACCCTGATGTCTGTTCCAATGCGTGAATCGCAAACAACGGTTCTAGTTGCATTTCACCTGGGATTTCAGATCAAAGTTCAGTGATACACAGTGACTCGCTACATACTGGTAACAACTGAAACAACTGAACTTTAATTTATTTCATTTTCAATATGATCGAATGTGAGCAGTCAACATGAACAGCAAGACAAAAGGTTGGCCTGTCAAATCCCCAATCAGTCCGGACATTGTCCGTTGATCGGCCATTATTTCGAGGGCTCCCTGAATAGATCATCCAGTATTGATGAATCTGCCTAGTCAGTTTGATAAATTATAGATAACTAGGCGTTAGTTCGTCTGGTAATATCACCATAACACATAACAGGGTTGTCATTGAGAGTTGACATAGCAGGAAATAAAATAATAGGAGAATCTGGCCACTCAGAGAAAAATTTAACTTCAAGGCTTCTAAGGGCCATTGAAATTTAACCAGAAAATTCCATGTAGTAGCCAGAAAATGCTCCAATCTCCTATGCTTAATGAATAGGTAAAGGTAAAGTCTGCATACGAGCCAAGTGGCCCATCAGGCTGGAGCTTATCCCGGTTTCTGTAGCATGAAGCGACTAGGAGTATTTCTACTCCCCCCTGGATGGGATGCTAGTCCATCACAGGGTTACCCCCAGCATTAAGTTCGCCGGTACCCATTTATACACCTGGGTGGAGAGAGGCAGTGTGAGAGTAAAGTGTCTCACCCAAGAACACAACACAATGTCCCCGGCCAGGGCTTGAACCCGGACCGCTCGATCCGGAGACGAGCGCACTAACCATGAGGCCACCGCGTAATGAATACCCTGATGTAAATATAATACACTAATTAGAAACAACAACCTTACCTGTAGTTAGCAATTCACACAGACAGCCCAATATATTTAAAGTCAGCTGAGTGTCCATTGACATCTAAAACAAACAAAAAGGTTTCTACATTATTCGGTCAAACTCCTTGAGGTAAACAATTTGTTAACTGGTCTTGAAAAAAAAAACACTATACTCGGCACTATACTCTAGCTGAAATGAGTTCAAAAACACATGTGCGACAATATGACAAATAAGTTAATGCAAAGCTAAAAAAGCTTTTCATCTGCTAAATAATACCTGCAAAAAAGATATTTCTGCTTTATGGCTCAGCCTTTCTTCAGTATGTTGAATTTAGTATAACATGATATTGGCTACCATCTATATGTTATCATACTTACATGCTTATTGCTGTTACTGAGTGAAATTACATAATTCAGAGCAAGATGAAGACAAAACCAAAATCTGAATCATCTCTACTCCTTTCTTGTCATTAAGTTGCTCTGAAAATGTTTCCTCGGTGATAGTTTGACTACCACTGCCTATTATAAGTGGACTTTACCTCTAGCACAACCAGCAATGTTGAAAGGCCATCTGTGAATTTGGTTGTCAGATCTTTGCGACATTTTTCTGTAAAAGGTTTTATCAAAAAGTTAACAGTTCATTAAAATATCTTTGATCTGTTGCTTTTTCTTCTGTACTTTCTAGAAACTAACATCATAAATCTTATAATAAGGGACACTATTATCAAAACTTCAAGGTCACAAGTATGTGAGATTCAAGTACATTTATTGCCCAAGTACAGTCAACCTCTTTTTACTGCTCACTAGAATCTTCAGAATTGAAGGAGGTGAGTCGCCCAGGAAAAAGAAGAAGAACCCCACGGATACGAAATCGGCAGAGCTGAGTGTCCACGTTATGGGGGTCCCTGCACTGCAGTAGCCTGCGAGAGCATCTTGTTTCAAGAGCCAAAAAACCAGATGTTCTCGCAAGCTACTGCAGTATTGGGACCATGGTAATATTTACACTCGGCTCTGCTGCTTTGATGTCCATAGTTTACTTGCAATACTGGCCTGCTCTTGCAGGCAAGTATTACAGAGGAAGAGAATTAGTAAAGGGGGTTTTATTATTAGGGGTAGCGATTATTTTAGTGAGAAACATCTCTTACACAAAAAGCTCTGGTGTAAAATATGCCTCTCATGTAGTGCAAATTTGGCCAAAAGAGGGGTACATTGGGGCTTACGATATTATAGTATTGGACAATTTTTCCTGCAGTATTTTGGTAATTTTAATCTCCAAATGCAGTATTGCAGTATTTTCCAAACCTGTAGGATGTGTTGTTTTAGCATTTTGGAAGGTATTAAAAATTATTGTACAAGTCCTCCAATGTTTTCCAAACCTTTTCCAGTTTCTGGTAGGACATTCCCAATGAAACTTAACTGTAGCTCACGTGGTAACAGAAAACTGCAATTCCTTGTGTTGCAGTCAGAAAAGGGCACGTTATTTTTTGTTAATTTTTAGCCAACCGCTAATGGATGTTACTTATTTTGATTATTTTTGTCTAAATAAAAAAATTATTTGACTTAATGTTCATTAACAAATAATTTCTAAACCGCTATATTTGCTCTAAACGTAATATACAGAGCAGTGGTTTCAGTATGACATTGAGTTTAGACTACATATTGAAGTATTGCGGTATTTGGTCATTATTTTTTTGCAGTATTGCAGTATTTGCCAATTTTTTTTTTACTGTACTACGGTGTTCAGAACCCCCCAAATGTCTCCCTCCCAATAGCATGGTACAATGCAAATAAAAAGCCTATAGTTCTTAAGGTGGCCGAACACAGTTTTTGCACACGCTTTTGCTGATGCAATTCAGCGTGCGCACAAGGATTGCAAAAAACAAACATGCCGTCAATAGAGCAATAATTTTATTTCCTCAACACCCGCACTATCTGTGCTATTTTTCTCTACAATTGAACGCAGTGTATTGATGGCTTTAGTCTTTTATTACAAGGATATGTTAGAAAAGGTAATGATGCAAAGAACCCAGCAATTCTTAGCTTTTTCTTCGTTACCAAAAGAACCCACTTAAATGCAGCACATGCACAGTTGCTTGAAAAATTGAGACTGATTGCTTTTGCAGAAACTTGCCGATTTCTAATGATCCAGTCGTTAGAATTTCAAGAAAAAATTGGCAAAAAAATAGTTCAGAAACCATGTGAATGATCTATTACAAAAAAACTGAATTTTGACGTAGAGAATTTTTAACAATACATAACATGCAGTGAAGACAATTTACGGCGAATTACGAAAATCATCTATGTCAAAATTATATTAAAACAGTGTTGACAGAGAGGAATTAATGTCAATTCATAATGGGCAAATGATGAAAAAAATCTAACGACTGGATTTTTTCAAAATAAACGAAAACCATTTTTTAAACCTTGCTTTTAACCAGCCCCGTTGCCATGGCAACAGCACACACCTTAACCAAAATGTGAGAATAAATCCTTCTCTGGTTAACCTTGACTCTTTCAAAAAACGGGCGCCAAAGCATAACTAGTTTAAAAGTAATGGTAAATCAGGCATAGGCACTTGAAAACTGTGTTCAGCCACCTTAATGAGCAGCAGTAATTTACTGTCATCAAGGAAATGACAGCTTTTTGTCGTTCAAATCACAGGAAGTTAACGAAACATCGAATACTAAATACAAATACACGCATCTGTAAGGAAAATGACTCCACAAAGAACAGCTCATTAATAAATAACATTAAGCTTAATTAAAACTTAACGAATTATTGTGCGGTGGCATAGTAAACGACCTACCTACATATATAAAATTCGGATTACGAAACTGCAGCTGACCACTAAGCAAAATTAGTCAAGTCGATTCTGCTGTATGTAAGCTTATACAGGAGGTAATAGTTACCTTGAGAAGATAGAAGTTGCTGGATTTTGTTTGTCACGTAGCGTAACTGTTCAACATCAACTTTTTCCTGTTCATATTTGGCTTCGGAGCCAGCAAGACACAGCTTTTGCAATTGCTCAAGTAAAGTCCCTATTCTCGCGCTACTCCTAAAAAGTAATTGAGAAAAACGGTAAAAAAAAGTCAAGGAACACAGAGTCTGAACCTCTATAGTAAACTTGGTAATTAATTTTCTAAGTGTTAAGATAACGTTTACATTAACAACAAATCTATCTCCTCAGCTGTAGACTTACCCCTTTGAGCTGGACTTGCTCATGTTCTTTTGACCTCGAGCTTTCTATGCTGGGTATCTCTCATCAATTCTTCTCGCAATAACACCCCGCTATTCTTGTACAAACCAACTCTAAACAAAATCGTGTCAACGTAACGTCACGCCATATATTCTTGACTGTCCACCTCCGCGCCTTCGCTGCTTTCAAAGCTTCACAGTTAAAAATATCTTTATGTATAGCCGCGTGTTTTCTTCCTATAACGAACTTTAACATATCTTAAATAAAGACAACAGTATGTTATGCTCAAATGATAGTTTTCCGGTTATTCTATCGGCCGATTGAGCAAACCAGCCAAACGAGATGAACAGCCATTTTGATTTTCACGTTTTGAAATCATGCCGTCTGATTGGCTAGAAGTACGTTTGACAATGCGGGCTCAAAGTATGGTGCAGGGGCGCGAAAATCTATCCCCCCCTGCGAGTCTTTGGAAAAAATCTTCAGTACTCATTAAAAATCTTCGAGCTTTACCTGCAAATTTGTCACCATCCTACACAAGAGACTTCAGATATTGAAAGATTATTCTATGAGCTCGCACTTGGTCTGCTATAAGATTAATCGTGTTCGTAATTTCATAATCGGCCTCGCACTTCACGTTCGTCCGATTTTGAAATTACTCGAGCGATTACTCCCTGAATTGTATTCTACTCATGAGCCAATCATTTTAAAGTCCTCCTCTAAATCCACCAATCTCAACATTGATCTTTTACGTTTATTAAAAGGGAGTGACGGCAACGGGAACGGGAACGTCGCTAAAAACAGGTTTAATTAGGAGAACAATGACTGTGCACGTGCGTTATAATTCTTGGTACATTTCTTTGCCGTCCTCTACAAAACAACAACGTGAAATGACCAAATTCTGCGTTGTCCAGAGAACGTGAACCACGACGGCTTTTTTTTTTTTATTATTATTATTATTTCAAATGTTTCGCCCTGTTCGAAATTCAATTTCGTGATGGTTTTGACAATAAGAAACAAAGGAAAGTGACTTTAGAGTATCAATAGATTCGTAGGTAAAATATAAAATCATTTTTTAATCGACGTTGTCCTCGGCGTCGCGTCCTGATTTCTTAAACTCCCTACATTTTTTACAGACACTTCAGACAGCTACTTCAGACTATAAGCCGACAAGATGTGGACATTTGAATCTACGAAGTTTATGATCTGAAATGGCGGGAAAATTTGTGGCGCGGTCAGTTCACTGTGTTCTATGTAATGAGGCATGCGGAGCGAGACAGGGTTTTAGTCCAAAATGTTCCTCGCACAATCTCCTCTAATCTCCTGAGCATTGCTCAAAGTTACACGTCCAAGTCAAATGAAGGACTAATTTTTTTTTTTTGTGAGCTCTTATGGCTCCGAAACAAGACAACTGGAACTTAGCTCAGATTCCACCGGACCAAGTTCACTGAGGTTTTAAAAGGACAAGACCCAAACCTGGTAAGGTAAGAAACTTTCTCTGAAGCTCCAGGCCTAATTTTATGTGAAAATCTCTTTTTCACTTTCTGAACGGTCTCGCGTCAGTCTTTACTGAGTCACACTTTTGTGGTGCATTAAACTGCTTTTCAAAAAACGTTTCGATATCAAGCAAGTCAAGTTATTTACCTTCTCAGTGACTTTTTTTGTAGATACAAGGGCTGCATTTCCTTTACTTCTTGTTCTCAGTATTTCCGCGGCAAAGCTCAACAAATTTGTCAGCTGTTTTTATCATTTTTTTCATCAGGATTTTTCCGACAGAACGTTCGCTTGGCGACGAGAAATTTGCCATATTCATTTTCCATTTGTAACGTTTCTTGTAAGGTAAACTCAGGTGTGATAGTCAATAACTGAGATTTAGTGAGCCAATCGAAAAACTAGAACTGCGTTTATCCAGCTCTCGTAAGGTCTCACATGAATGGCTTGCTACCCTTTGAGAGGACAACAAAACAAACGACAGAAACAATGCCCCTAGCCCAAAAATAATAACTACCGATTTATCCCAGTCTGAGATTTTTTCGAGACTGCAAAGAGGAAGAGTTGTTCTCTGGGTAGCTCACTTGAGGCACCAACTGATCGTTGTGGCTAGCATTTCTTGGTCATAATGACATGTTCCATAACCGGCTTGATGAACATTCGCAGCATACAGGATTGTGAGTTTGTGACGATGTGAACACGGGATTCGTCTTGTTTCCCTTTGTTGTTGTACTGAGAACTTCAGAATTACATGTCGCACCTGGTGTGCCGTAATTAATAACATGATTTATGACAAGGACACAATCTATTGTAAACCTTGTGTACATCATGACAGACACGTGCTTTTGTCTTCTTGAAGGTCATTCCAATTTAGAGCTCAATGAAGGGATGGAAGAGAAAGACATATTGCCGAGAGATAGGTGACGTGAGGGGCGATCACTCTGCTGACGTTCAGCCCAACCTAAATCAGTCAAAAATCCTGATCATTATTTCCTTTCTGTTTTGAAACTAGTACAATGGGGTAACCTATAGTTATTGTAGATAAGACACTAATATCAATAACAAAGTCATTTTCTGAAATAACTGGAAGCGTTCCAATTCCCCAACTAAGGAACGTGACTTTATTTCTACCCTCATTGCTTACTCAATACTGCTTTGTTTCAGTTATGAGCTTAAGAAAACCCCTTACAGCAAAAGAACATAAAAATATTATACACCGCGCTTGATTTATGAAGCTTTGTTCATAAATGAACATAACATTCTACTTTCTTAAGTGTAAATTCTACTTTCTTCCATGCCTGCAAGTCCTTCTTTTGTGCTAAGTTTATGCAAGTTTTTTTTTCTAAAAAAAAACAAACAAAACAAAACAACAACAGAAAAAAAAACAGGTGCATATAAGAGAGGTAACACTTTTCTCGCCGTAACATTTCGCGATTGAAATAATTCAATGGCGGTAAAACACGCATTTGGGAAGAGCTGGAGCTGTTAACATCTCAAACTAGCTAATCTGGAAAGCGCCACGGCATTTATTAGACGTGTTAAATAACAAAAAGGTGGCCTGCAAATTGGCACGAAAAAGATGAGAACGGATATTTCAGAGTTAATGCAAGTTTACTAATCCAATGGAGACTTCATCGCTCTTTTGCTGAAAACCACCCAAAACAGGTTCATATATTATGAACGACATGTTTTCTATCAAGACAAGCTCTGACTGGTTCACAAGTCGTTCTTGGCAGAAGGAAATATGGCAAAGTTTCAAAACAGCCATTCATAAACCACAAAACATCACACCACCCGCAAAAACACCAAATTGGAAGACAGAGCTTTTGTTGACGTAAGCAAATGTCAAAATATTGGCTATCTCACTTGACAAGAAATGTGAGAAAAACACTCCAATCGATCGAATAATTTGCCTTTGTTTATTTGGAAGGTTATTAACAATGCTTTGTAGCTCTCCTCCGTTTAACGAGCGAGTCGCACAGAGTTTTGCATTTAAAGTGCTGTTTTGAAGTCAAAGTGTGTCTAAATGCATTCTTATCTATCGAAGGAACAAAGGGAAAGTTATCTTAGAGAGTTGTTTTATTCTTCGTTCAGCGACAGGCGAGCGAGCGTAGCTGTAAGAAACGAAGAAGTTCGAAGCCTTGCTAAACATCTGAGGAAACTTTACAGCCTAGTAGAGATTGGAAAAGGACTTTCTCCGGACGCAGAGAGCGCTCTAAAAGAGATCATTAAGTTCCGTACGAAAGGCAGACCGGGTTTCTACGAAGCCAAAATGATGGCAGACTACAAGAAACTTTTGTTTTTTCGCGGGCAAAGAGAAGAAATGGAAAGAAGCATTCAAGAGCAGCAGTGCTTTCAGTGTATTCATAAGAAGAAGAAACCCTTAGCTGTCCTGCGAGAAGACGACTGGTATTGGGGAACAAAGCAACAGCTCAGATGTGGAGAAATCATTGCAGACACACTCGGAGGACTCGATCCTGCGTTTGGTGTCCTTTTGCATCCTGCAGGTCTGTATTGTAATAAAACCTTTCTCTTCATTGTCCTTCATTTACTTATTGATTCTGCCACGCCCCCTTTCCCGTTAAGGTTATTTCCTCCTCGATCTAGGAAGGTAAGCGCGTGCATAAAAGTTTTAACGATCACGTGTAATTTTCACACATTTCAAGCGCGAAAAAACCACGAAATTTTAGGTACATTTTCATGACGTACTTCAGTGGAACAGAGCGCATCATATTAAATTAATCAAATTTTTATTGTTCCAACAAACATCCAACTTAAAATTCAGCCTGTGTACTTGTTAAGCAAACTTGTAAGCAGGTACCTTTTTATTTTTTTCACCGATAAGCCATGAAATGGATTTCTTCAGTTGTTTAATAAGGAGAAGGCTGCAATAAGACCCAAGAGAGATCATAAACGAGAACTCATTTCATGAATAGGCCACGAGTTATGAACAGGGAATCTTCTTACAAAATTACTGAAAGTTCTGGAGATGAATGTTGTGTTAACGAGGTAAAGACTGAGAAAAATTTGTTTTGAAGGGCTCCAGAGGAGCTCATTACTCTTCTAAGGCGGCTGGCTTCACTTTAATCCACATATACCACTGAGTTTCAAGAGTGCTTTCAATTTGAATTCTTCAAAATAATGATCTCTTGTGTTTTCCAGGGGGAAGGACAGAACTTGCAAATCCAAACAACAAACAGTTTCGAATCACGGGTAAAGAGAAAGAAGAAATAGAGGCCATCCTGTATCACACTGCAACACATGATGCCTGTGGTTACCTCAGCGAGTATCACAAGATTGGGCCTGGGTACAACTACCTCGGTACCATGCTGACCGTGTTTCCCACATGCATCCCACAGAGTGGAAGATTGGCAGCGCTTATGTTCTGGAAGAAGTTGATCAACGAACCTGATACTCCATTTGAGTATTGAAAAATCAAATCTTATCAGTTACCCGAAGCTGATAATCGGCCCTACTGGAGCCTAGTTTTATTGTCGAGTATGCTTCTGTTACTATTCCAGTTGGGCTAATCACACTCAAGTTATCTGTGATCTTCGTTTACAGATATACACGATATGATAATCTAGGGTGTTTAAGGAGAATGGGATTTAATATCTGTTGAAACCTAATAACCTAAATAGGTTTTTCTGAGTAAAAGAAGTAGCTAAGATCCTTTTCAGGGGTGAGGGCTAGGTTGTATTTGCAACTTTTTTTTAGAATAATACGGTAGTTTTGTTTTGGGGTCTTTGGCTAGTTTACGTCAAACGGCTGAAGAGGTGAACTAGTTAGCAAAAAAAACTAACGCAAAGTGTCTCCTCTTCACACTGTTTGAAAAAAACATGTACAAAGAAGGAAAAGCATGGGAAAAAATAACAAAAAATAAAAAAAGGAACAGTTCCAGGTTCCGATGCTGACTCGTTGAAAAGGTCACTGATACTAATCATGATGATAATGATAGTGATCACGACGATGTTGATAGTAGATTCTTTACAAATACAGTATTTTTTAGTACTTTTAAGGGTTTTTTATATTAAAAATTAGATTTGATTGAAAAAGATTATCCTCGCAAGTGAGGAAGTTGTTACGATTAACCGATTAACCGTTTTGTCGACCTGACAATCGATACAATGTTGCTTAGAATTAGTAAAAGCTTAATCTCTCTCGTTTATGTGTAAACTCAATGAGGGCGTAAAAAAAGATCAAACTGATCGTCTAATTAAAAATTTTGTAATACTTGTCAAACAGATATGTTGTTTTCTATTACAGTAATTGAAATACCGGTAAATGTCTAATAAGATCCGCTTGATTGATTTGACTTGCCTGTATTAGCCTGCAGAACAGCATACACACCCAAACAGTAGTTCCTGTGAAGTCTTATACCCAGTCCCCTCGGTTCGAAGGAGCGGCTTGCCATCATCTGTCTGTTGGATGTTCTGTTGTTGTTTTGCCGTGGGGGTATCCGCTAGAATTCAGTGAGCACTTGTTCAGTTTGGTCGGTTGAAAGCTTTATCAAAATCATATCAGTTTCGTTTAACATCATCAAATAATCATGCCAGTTCAAAATGAGATAGCACCGCCCGCGGGTTATGGACTAGGCAATGCCATCTGTGCAGTCTGTCAAGAGAATTTCGGCGTTGACGAGCGAATGGTGAATTCCAATGGTCAAATTCTTCATGAACGCTGTTTTGTGTGAGTATGGCACCTCATTGTTGATGTAACAAGGCAGATCAGCAATTGAATATATCTTTTGTCTTTAGAAAACTGTTTGTTAGTGTTTTGGAACCTGTATCAGTTGTTTACGATTCTTAGAATGTGATCATTGATCACTTGTCCGATCTATCTGTAGTACACTGGTGGGGTGAAGGAGTCAGTATTAAGCAGCATAAGTTCATTGGCGGTGGCCATTCCTGTTTTTGAAATGCGAGCGTATTGTAATCAGTTTGTACTTTCAGTTGGGTTTTTAGGTGCTAAAAATTAGGCCGCCTTAAAAAATTAGAAGAATGTACTCCACCTTTTTCAGTACATCCGTCCGAATGGGATGGGTACAAAATCCTCTTTACATTATAAAATTGTGTGACTGTTTTCCCTCGCTAGCTGTGAAATAACTCCAGTATTTATGCAAAACCCTTGGTATTATACTGTTTGTTAGTACATGTGAACATCTCTAAAAACATTAGTGCTATTTCATTGTTTTAAGTGTCGGGGCACAGACATGATGTCATTTTGAGGGGTTCTAATCATAGTGAGCTTATGCCACAGAATATCCAACCCTGAACTTCTTTGCTCACTCATTGGAAGTCTTAATGTAAATAAAAAGGGAAAAATAATTAGTAGGCTGCTGTATTTTAACTAGCCTCTTCCAGGCGTTCAGTTAGTTTGAGCGCAGCACAAAAAACGGCACGTGAAAAAAGTGTGCCAACTAACTGAACACCTGGAAGGGGCTGTATATTAACTAAAAGCAGTTTAGAAGGCCTGAAAAAACAAAGCCCTCCAAGAGGACATGTGTTTGTTTACGGGATAGTGAATAACCACGATGGTGCAAAAAAGAGTTGCCAAGGTTTAGTTTTATTTTATTTTTAGTGCTATCAATATGACCCGTCACACACTCCTGCAGGTATTCTGTTGTGAATCACTGGCCATATTTCAACATGTCGAAGTTGAATTTTTTAAAAAAGAGAGAAAATATGTTATACTGTTCACCTTATTGAAATGGTGTCTTTCATTTCGATGCTGAGAAAAATGTTTTAATTTTGGCAATCTGTTAGTTTGATTCATTAATTTACTAGCAGTTTTTCGCTGTTAAATTTTTGCGTACTTTTGCATAAATTAAATTTATCAAGTGTGTAGTTAATGTTATGGTATGCAATAAAGACACAAGACCATGTAGTGGGCAATAGTGGGCAGGGAATGTACTGGCAAGGCTCGGATAAAAGCCCACCGACCAGATAAAACCGACCGGATGGGGGGCCTTGGCACATGGCACCATGCTGAGGGGATGCCCCATGCTTGTACTGCAAGGAGGAATTTGTTACTGGAATAATTACATGGGGCCAAGTTAACCTAGCCAGAGAACAAATGTCCCCTCCCTGACGGGGCTCCAGCACAGGGCTGAAGGGGTGCCGCAGCAGCAATTCCTCACCCTTAAAATTTATTAAAAGTTATTTAGAGTTGTGCGTTAATAACAAAAGTTAACAAGGATGAACTGAGGGCTTAGGAAGCCCTAACAACAGGAGAGAAACTCCCTTAACGTTCGAAGTCCTGGCAAATGCTAACTGGGACAAGATAAGAGGGTGGGTAGGAGGGGCTACTCTTGAAGTCAAGTAACAACTTGCAGGACTCAGAGAAGGGAGAAACTGACTACTCGTATGGTGTGCTACCCTTAAATAGCGCTTACCAAATATGGAAAGAAATGTGCCATTGGAGACCACAGAGATGAGTGTGGGCTCATCTAAACTAAGGTTGCTTGCCAACATTAACCTTTATTTTATGCTAAAATAACAATTAATGTTATGGCACGCAATAAAGACACAAGACCATATAGTGGGCGATAGCGGGCAGGGAATGTACTGGCAAGGCTCGGATAAAAGCCCACCGACCGGATAAAACTCCCTGATGGAACTCCAGCACAGGGCTGAAGGGGTGCCGCAGGTAGCAATTTCCCCACCCACAAATGTCAAGTATGATGAGAAAGTCCCCTGTGTGGGGCCCATAAACTAAGTAAAAACCGGGTAGCCCAGGCCAGATCTCCACAGGAGGTGCAAGGGATTGGGTATGGAAAGACCTTGGCCCCAAAGGGGCGAGTAATAGCAAGGTTGGCAGCCTGTGGAGGGGTGGCCTGGGGACCCTTGTAATAATAGGAATGAACCTGAGATTAATTGACAAACTATGAACGTAACAATAAATATAGTTACAAAGAGACATCACAGTGTTCTCAATGTATCTAATGTAGTTATCAGTTAAGGCAAGATGCCAAGTTCTTGGGTACTTGAAGAATAGCCTCTTTGGGGGTCTTGATATAAGTTTGATGAGCATTAGATTTCCACCTTCGAGGACTCTGATTAGCCAGTCAGGAAGTCCAACTGCTCCCACTGTTGTGGCTGCGCCAATACGAAAGCTGTGTGAGGTGAAGTTTTAATTTTGTCAATCTGTTAGTTTGATTCATTCATTTACTAGCAGTTTTTCGCTGTTAAATTTTTGCATGCTTTTGCATAAATTAAATTTATCAAGTGTGTAGTATAAATTAATGCACATCGTTGGTTACCCTAAATAATGTTATATTAAATTCATGCTGAACAGAATGATGAAGTAATTTCTGACAAATGAAACAAAAATAGTTACTTCTCAAGTATTACTTAGAAATCAAACTCGAAAATAAAAATTTCTAAAATAAACTGTGCTTGCCTAAAAATTCACACTTCTAGGAATGCTTGCACAAAAAATGCTTCTCTGAGGCTTAACTAAAAAGAGAGAAACAAAAGCAGCTGTTGAATATGTGGAGTGAAATCTTCTATTGAAATGAACACTGTTAGAAATTAATGTAAAGTTCCTATTCTTTTCCTTTCATGTCAGAACTGTCTCTGCAGGGGAGTATCTGCCATGAGGGCAGTCTCACATTGTGGGGCTTGGGCTGCAGGGCAAGTGTTGGGTTTGTTTTCCTTGGGCACCTATAGTGACCTCCACTTGTGACGAATGTCATTAATCTCTAATCTTATTGTATTGTTTTACTTTGGTAGTTGTGTGCAGTGCTTCCAGCCATTTCCTGATGGCTTGTTCTACGAGGCAAGCTTGTTTTCTTTTGTTATCTTGAGTACATTAGATTCACCTGAAAAAGAAGCCTTGAGGAATAGTTGAATTTCTTGTAGCTTTATTTCTCAATTAATATCATGCAAACTACGGAGTGACATAATTTGAATTACAGGTTGATACTTGTCAGTGTTATCTTTAGTGCTTGTACTACTCAGGAAAAATGGGTTTTCTTAATTATTATTATAATAGTACCTATTGGTGGGCAATGAACTAGTAGACTAGACTAGCTAACAAGATGCAGCAGTAATAGCATGAAAAAATATTATTTGATCATACTCTGTCTCAGAATATGAATCATATTCTTTCATATTAACTGCTGTATTGTTTGCAAATTACAAAATAATGTGAGAACCAACAACAAAGCAAGAACTGATGACAAAAACTCAATTCACTTGTGGCACCTGGCTGCAATGGTCATATCATTTTTGATATGAGACATGCCTGTGTACTTTAGGAAAAGTGGCTCTGTGAAGACCAAAATAGCCACAATTGGGCAGCCATCTTGAAAATACATACATATAGTAATCACTATCATTGTTTATGTTGACAGTATGATGAACGAAGATATTGTGAAGAAGATTTCCAGACTTTGTTTGCTCCTTGTTGTAAACAATGTGGTAAGGACATCGTGAATCTCCTCAACTGTGGAAAACTTAATTTATACAACAACCAGCTTCTGAGTTTTAAAAGAGTGCTGTTTAAGAGTTAGCAGTATGCAGGACACCTATCATATATGAACTCAGTTAAATGACCTCGCTCTCCATGAGTTCTCGTAGCTCAGTGGATAGAGCGCCCGCCCGGTGTTCGGGAGGTCATGGGTTTGATTCCTGTCGGGGACTCAGAATTTTTCTTTGTCCCACGCTCGTGTCATGTTGATTAATTCACCTTCACATTTCATTACCGAGCTTAAAATTCACCATCTTTATTAACTTATCACTACTCACGATGACTTCGATAGCGTTGATCCTAGCAGTATGCAGGACACCTATCATATATGAACTCAGTTAAATGACCTTGCTCTCCATGAGTTCTCGTAGCTAAGTGGATAGAGCACCCACCCGGTGTTCGGGAGGTCATGGGTTCGATTCCTGTCGGGGACTCAGAATTTTTCTTTGTCCCACGCTCGTGTCATGTTGATTAATTCACCTTCACATTTCATTACCGAGCTTAAAATTCACCATCGTTATTAACTTATCACTACTCACGATGACTTTGATAGCGTTGATCCTAGCAGTATGCAGAACACCTATCATATATGAACTCAGTTAAATGACCTCGCTCTCCATGAGTTCTCGTAGCTCAGTGGATAGAGCGCCCGCCCGGTGTTCGGGAGGTCATGGGTTTGATTCCTGTCGGGGACTCAGAATTTTTCTTTGTCCCACGCTCGTGTCATGTTGGTTAATTCACCTTCACATTGTTTTAGTAATCTTTTCAAAGGTTGTGCAGCAGCTAGATATTTTCAGACCTGACACATTGATTTGTTTTGTAGGTAAGTTTGTGATTGGCCGTGTTATCAAGGCCATGCAAGCTAACTGGCACCCTGATTGCTTCCGTTGTGAGATCTGTAATGATGGATTGGCAGACTCTGGGTTTGTCAAGAATGCTGGCAGGTTAGGAACAGACTGTAAATTAAACACAATTTCCTGTGTGAAATTTAAGAAATAAAAAACATGTACATGGAAGTTTGGGAGAACAAGAAATGCTATGGGAATGTCAGCTGATAAGTGTTTTATAACTTGATAGAAATGCGGAGAACATGTTTTCTATTTCTTTTAGAAAACGCTGCAATGAAAAAAGAGAACAACTTGTTTACTTTGATAATCAAAATGTAAATTCTCTTTGCTCACACCATCATTACATCGACAGCTTGTGCTAGTTCTTTGTTTCTATAAAGTTATAGAAACACTATTTTTAACCAATCAGTGTGCATGTATTCTAAGGGCTGTTTTTTAAAGGCTTATATTGTTCTCTTCCTCAATTTTCCATACCCACCCCATGGTAGGTCATTGCAAGAGTTCGTAAAGTAGTGTCAAATACCAATGCAGTCCACTTGGTCAAACTTCTTTCTACTGATCTGTCTTCAACTGTTAGTATTGGTTTTCTAACAAGTGATG